>NC_061120.1:157621160-157738762 GCF_002878395.1 Capsicum annuum | reverse complement strand
ATTATATAAATTAATAAAGAAGATTTAAAGGCACAACTGTTCACCTCTATTTATTAATGACATTCTTGATTACTGTAAAAAGTTACGACTTAATTAAATTAATCAATATTATGATAGGTCATGACTTTTCAGCTTGAAGCTTAGCTTTATAATTATTAAAATAATTAGTTCTTTCCAACAACCGTTTATTTTTTACACTGAGTTGTTCAACAAATTATATATTTGTTGCATCAGATAAATCATCTATTACAATAGATATATCATCCGTTGCAACAAATAGTTCAACTGTTGTTGCAACATATAATATATATATATATCTTTTAAAAAAAAATTATCTTCATGATATCCAAATTATTTGACTTTTTAATTATATAAATTAATAAAGAAGATTTAAAAACAAGAATATTTCTAATGAGGTTTTTACGGTTTAAATTGTGTTTATCATTTATTTCCTTAGTCTTTTCTGTGAAAAGAAATGACTTAATTAAATCAAGTTGGTGCTGACTTAATCTTTTCATTTCTTTAATAACCATTTTTATTAATTGAGTTATGGCAACAGATTGTATATCTGTTGCATCAGATAACCCATCTATTTCAACAGATATACCATCTATTGCTATAAATCGACCATCTGTTTAAGGATTTTTTTTATTTCTTCTAACTGATTCATAAATTGAGACAACTGAGGAATTTGATGCATCAGAAGCATTTTTTGTTTTTGTTTGTTTGTTGAATGTGTTTAGACAAAAGTCACAGTCACGACTATTCATTAACTTTTTTCTTAAAAATTATATCATCATATATATATCTTAATTAAATTAGTACAATGTTGTGACTTTTTTTAAATTAAATAATCTTTCTTTTATGCTTATAATATCATTTAGTTCCTTATTATTTATTAACGAACCATTTTTAGGAGAATTTTTCATCATGACCGCATCCCTAACTCCAACCACCGACATGTTTTGAATAGGGAATAAATAGAATGATAATTACATATTGAATAAAAATTAAAAATTCAAAATCGACCAAACCAAACCAAACATATACATGGATTTTTTTTGAATCCCTTATAGGTAGATCGGATATAAAAAGGGGAAATACATACGCTAAAAGAAAGAAAAAATATAACCTAATTATTATTATTATTATTATTATTATTATTATTACTATTATTATTGTCAACCTGACAATTTTCATCCGGCAACAACAGGGCCCTCCTCAGCCTTGCTCGGAAGTCGGCCAAATCCCTCTGGAGTTCATCAAACTACCTTTGAAATTCCTGCAAGGACTCGATATGAACCTTCTTGTACAAATATGGATCTAACATATTAGTATTGTAAGTATAGTAGAATGAACGAGAGTGAGTGAGGAGGCCAGAGGGACCTATTTATAAAATGATTGAGAATTGGAAGGGACTGGACTTAGTCAAACAAAAAATCCACGACTGTTCATATCCCTTAAAAGGAAAAATAACACAAATCCCATATTTAAGACACCACATTACACAATATCTTTTAATGTCTTAAAAAATTACATAAAATTCCAGATTCATATTTACTAGTGATACATATGCTATATGTATCACTGCTTAACATATGTATCACAATTCGAAATTCCAGGATAAAATATAATTAGCAAACTATCCGATATGCAATATTGCTGAAACTATCCGGAATTTATGTGTTGTGTGTGTTACTTAAATAATACTGGTGACTTTATTAATAAGTAAATTAGAAAAAAAAAGGATCTAAATACAATATTTTATCTTTTTGTTGTATTTTCGAAAGATAAAGATTGGTAATCTATTGCAAAATATATTCCACCTGTCAGATAACTTACAATATATGAACAATCTGTTGCAACAGATAGATATATCAGTTTACTTTTTCTTTAGCTGTTACGTCTGTTGCAACTTGCTAGTCATCTGTTTATTCAATTTCATTGAGAGCAATCGATTTTTCTAAACACTTCTTGGCCAAATTCAATTTTTGCGCTTGGATTGCTTCTTTTTTTTTTTCTTTGCATGCTTCAACCAAACTAAATTTTTGCTATTAGATTGAGGGAAAAAATTAAATTTGGAAGCCAGCTTGAAGGATGCAAAGAAAAAAAGAGAAGCAATCCAAGAGCAAAAATTGAGTTTGGCCAAGAAGTGTTTAGAAAAATCTATTGCTCTCGATGAAATTAAATAAACAAATGATTAGCAAGTTGCAACAGACGTCACAGCTGATGGAAAAGCAAACTGATATATACATTTATTGCAACGGATTGTCCATATATTGTAAGTTATCTGACAGGTGGAATATATTTTGCAATAGATTACCAATCTGTTTCTTTCGAAAATACAATAAAAGGATAAAATATTGTATTTTGATCCATATTTTTTAGTTTACATATTAATAAAGTCACCAGTTTTATTTAAGTAACACCGCACACAACACATAATCCCCGAATAGTTTACGTCAGATGTGGAGTCTGTTGCGTCAGATATGGAGTCTGATGCAACAGATATGAAGTCTGTTGGAATACATAGCAGCCTTGCTGGTGGTTTGATTTGTTCCATCAGTTGCTCCGCCTGTTGCAACATCAACAATAGCATAAACTACTAAAAACAAATAAAAAATATCAACAACAAAGATAACAACAACATTTATTCCAACAACATCATCAACTACAAAGAAGCATACATCCTATGTTCCAACACCATCAACAACAAGGGACGGACCCACATGGAGTCCTCCGGGTGTGCGAGGATAGACTGAAGTCGTATCAAACTTTATATATATATGTGGAAATAAAGAAAAAAATGTATATAATCTAATCAGTGAGCACCCATAGTAAGAGTTGTTTGGTTAACCTAGTTGTTGTTTATGGGTGCTTAAGGCTATTTATTTCCTTTGGTCTTGTGTTCAATTCCTACTCAGCACATATTTTTAAAATTTTTGTAACCAACTCTTCTCTTCTTATTCACTTTAAACTTTTTATTTTTTTCTCTCTTACTCCTTGTGTTGATTGTTCGGACTCCACTATTTTTAAGCTAAGAAGCACCCACCATCTAAACCACACCACACCACAAGTTCCAACAATGCCAAACCCACCAACAACACCACACCACAAGTTCCAACAATGCCAGCCCCACCAACAACATCAATAATAGCATCAACAACAAAGAAACAAAAAAAATACATTAAAAAAATGATACTGCCAACAAAGCTTTTAAACTTCTCCCAACAGATGACTTTTTTTCGCATCTTATAATAAAAATTTTTGGTATGTTTATTCAACAATTAAAAGTTCCTTCAAATTTTTTAGATAAATATGATATGGGAAAATGGTAATTAAATAAACAAAAAGATGTAAATAAAGTTGTAGAAGAAGACGAGAATGAAAGAGCAATAGTGAATCATATCATACAATGTCAAAAGGGAGTCAAAACAACAATTTCAGTCAAGGAATATAAGATATGGATATCGATCGGTTTAGATCCGAACAAAAATATTTGAGAAATAGGAGAGCAAAAAAAGGTTGTGATAACCCTAAAGAGGATAGAAAGAAAAAAGATGAGAGATTTAGGGCTGAAAGAGAGGAGAGGAGAGATGAGATAATTCTAATTTCTAGATGTACTACCCTTAATATTAAATGACTAAACAAAGTGTATTTATTCAAATTTATATTTACAAAGCATAATCAATAAGGCTAATTTGGTAGTAAATTAAACCCCTAATTAATATTTTCTTGATGGGAGTGCCAAGTCAATATGAAAAGGAAGAAGTATTTGGGGTTTCAATATTCATTAATTAATATTCACTAATAATTTGAGGGGCATGAGGAAGAAAATGGGTGACATTGAAAAGACAGTACAAGAATACTCAATGTAATTTTTGAGTTATCTAAGAAACATTTTTCACCGCCTTTAGTAGTACTACTACTTTATCTACTCGAACAGTAGCTTGCTTTAAAATTAAAAGAAAAAAAAAGATTTTCAAACAGATATGTCGTCGGTTGCAACATATTTAGATATCTGTTTGAGAAATCCCAACAGCTCAGTCATCTGTGACAACATATGGAAATATCATTTGATACTAAATCAGAAACGTCATCTGTTACAACAGATATCAATATCTATTTGAAAATTTCTAACACATCAGTCATCCATCATAACAGATGTAAATATCTATTTGATAATTAAATAAAAAATGCCATCTGTTGAAACAGATATTGTTATCTATTTGAAATTCTCCAACAGCTCAGTTGTTTGTTGCAATGGATTTCATTGCAATTGGTTTAGGATAAACTAGGGATAAAAGAATGAGATCCTCATTAACTTAATGTTAAGATTAATAATAGTATCTACATCGATCTAGGTGGAACGAGGGATAAATGAATGAGCTCATAGGGTTAATTACAAATCAAATTGAGTCGTTGCATTTGCATGATGTTAGTATTACATTTACCCGACCCGAGTCATTGATCGATCACTCTGAGTTGAAATGTGTTCTCATTAACTTAATGTTAAGATTAATAATAGTACCTACATTGATCTAGGTGGAATTAGGGATGGATGAATCAACTACAACTTCAATTGAGTTTTTTGGCAACTGCATGATGAGACGGTACTGCATTCCTCCCGACAAGAGTCATCGATCGATCACTCTGAGATGAAACAATTCTTACAACCTCGTATGTTCAAATAATACCTTAATTGAATAATCTGAGACTAGGGCTGAGTTCTCATAGGATCAAATACAACTTCAATTAAGTCTTTTAGCAAATGCATGATGAGACGGGACTGCGTGTCTCCCGACAAGAGTCGTCGATCGATCACTCTAAGCCGAACCGATTTTTACTTCCTCATATGTCCAAATAATACCTTAATTGATTAATCTAGGACTAGGGGTGATTTCTCATAATGTTAACTACAATAGATGACAGCGCCTATTTGATAATTTACAACAGATGGGTAATCTATTACAACATATGACTCAATCTATTTGATAATTTATAATAGATAGGTAATCTGTTTTAACAGATGACTTAATTTGCTTGATAAATTACAACAGGTATGTAATATGTTGCAACAGATTACATAATCTGTTTGATTTGATCCAACAGAAAAGATATCTGTTGTAACTGGTTGTACATTTGTTTATATATAATTCAATTGAGTTCATATGTTAGACTAATACCTTAATTGAATGTGAGTTCTCATAGGGTCAACTATAACTTCAATTGACTGCGTTCCTCCCGACTAGAGTCAGCGATCGATCACTCTGAGCCAAACCGATTCTTACTACCTCATATGTTAGACTAATACCTTAATTGATTAATATAGGACTAGGGTACTAATACATTGATTGAATAATTTGGGACTAAGGGTGAGTTCTCATAGGGTAAACTATCGATTAATCTAGAAATAGGGGTGAGTTCTCATAGGGTCAGCCACAAGAGATGGCATCGCCTATTTGATAGTTTCAACATATGGGTAATCTGTTGTGACATATGATAATCAATTTGATAATTTACAACAAAGGGGTAATCTGTCGCAATAGATGACTTAATCTGTTTGATAATTTACATCAGTTTCATAATCTATTATTACCTAATCTGATTGATAATTTACAACAGATGAGAAATCTGACGCAACATATTGAACATTTGTTTTTTACAATTTCAATTGAGTTCATATGTTAGACTCCTAAATTGATTATTCTAGGACCAGGGGTGAGTTTTCACAGTGTCACCTCCTAGAGTACTCGGTCAACTACAACTTCAATTATTTTTATATAATTTTAAAAATTAGGCAGAAATTTTATGATTTTAAAAATAATTAAGATCATTTCGGACCAAATTAACATTTTCAAAACTACTTGTCATTCTTTTCCAAAATACAAATCAACCCATACAAAATGTTTCATTATTTCAAATCTCAAGGTCTGGCTCTTTCTCTCTCATTCTCACTCAACAATACAGTACAGACAACAACTACTCAAAAAATTTGCTCAACCCTTCACAACAGATCACTTTTGTTCTATTTTCGACCACATAGGTGTTATTTTCGACATTATTTTTGCTTGTATCCATCATTTTCTTTGTCTTCATAGGCAACAGAGTTCGAGAAGACATCTATATTTGTTTTTCTTTTTTCTAAAAAATAAGGGTTTTTAAGTTAATGATGAAAAATAAAACTTTTAGTTGTATTATCTTCGAGAATGGGTTTACAATTTTGAATTTTGATGGTAAAATCATAGGAAGAACTCGAGAAATCCCTATTTTCCATCACAGTGTTCCGTTTATTGTCGTGGTATAGTTGGATGGTGGTGGTGGTGGTGGTGTTTGTGGTCATCGTGGTGGCACTGGTGGTGGCATTGATTGGTGGTGTTTGTGGTGGAGTCGGTATTCGTGGTGTTTATTTGTTTTTTGGCATTGGTTGGTGGTGTTTGTGGTGGTGTCGGTATTCGTGGTATTTATTTATTTTTTGGCATTGGTTGGTGGTGTTTGTTGTGGTGGCTATTGGTGTATCGATATTCATGGTGTTTGTAATGTTTTTTTTAAAATCTATGCATACATCAACTGTAATGTAATTTTTGTCTTCCTTTTTCTGTAGGTAAAACATGTCTCCCGATAGAAAAGAAAGTGAAAGTGGATCAACGTCTGACCACTAAAAAAAAGGCTGTAGTACAGAGGGATTCAGAGGAGCTTCCTGAACAATCTCAGTCGGGCGAAAGTGAAGCTGAGGAGAGATGTGAAAACAATGTTGAGGGAGGTGGACAAGGTTCCGTAGATGGTGATGAAGAAAATAAAAGTGAGAAAGAGGAGGAATTGGAGAGTCAGAAAGAGAAAGAGGACCACATTATACGGCTTTCCTTGGTCTTTCATGGTAAAATTAATCACTAATTTTACTCATCCTTTAATTTATATTGAATATAGTTATTATGATTTATTTTCTTGCTTGCTTCCTGTTTACACTTTTTACTCTTGGGCATTTGAAGCCATTCCTCCCCTCCGAAAGCAATTAATGGATTACCCGGATGAGGTTTCTTATCCAATGATGTTTAGGTGGTTGGCTGCAAAGAGAAACACCAATATTAAGAAGGCTGATCTCTTTAACCCTCCAGATGATGCAGTATTTCTTCTTTAAGTAAAATAATTCTACTCAAAGATAAGAAAGATATTGAACAGATGTTATATCTGGTGCATGAGATATTATATCTAATACACCAGATGGGACATCTATTGCGATGGGGTATATCTTGCATCAGATTACCCATATGTGGCTTTGGTTCTCTAAACCCGACTCCTAAAAGATTAATCATCTACTGCAAATTATGCAATATATGTTTAATCTGATAACATATCGTTTATCTATTGTGACATACAAATCATCTGTTGTATAGTAGATTACCCGTCTTGTGCAGCTGTTGCAACAGATGATTGATATTTTGCATCAGATTATCCATGTATTGCTCTGTTTCTCTGAACCAGACTCAAATGGATTTTAACCATATACTGCAAACTATGCAACAGATGGGTCTTTTTTTTAAATGTAGCCTAACTATCAAAATTATTTTATTATATAATTTAAATGCATCTGTCTTTTTTTTCTTTTTTTATAGGTTGTGCATCCATGGATTGTGCCTACTGAGAAGGAGTCGGTGATGAATTCTTATATTACTCTTGGTCATGTTGATATTATTGCAGACCCAATGGTGGAGTTAATAAAGAAGGAATTGGCTGGAGCAACAGCCATAAGAAGAGCAGTTAGGCAAGGTCAGCCTAATATTGAGGCTCTTTATGACCAACCTTTTACTAAGGTAGATCCGGGTGCTTCTTCTGGTGGAGTTTTTGGTGTTGGTGGCAGGCATGCTGATACTGCTACCAAAGAATAAATATGTTTGAAAACACCCTCTTTCTCCCTTACATAGGTCCCTCTCACCCATCTTCACCCTCGTGTTCTTGTTACGAATGTGATGAGTGCAAGGACAGACAGGATAAACTCTTTGAAAAAGAAGAGGCTATCACTAAAAATATCGAGGAATTCAAATCCAAGAGGTATGTTATACCATCCAAGAAGGTGACGGAGCCACACACTTCTATAGCGTTGGTTAGGAGAAAGAAAAGAGCAATTAGAGACGTACTCTCTGCTCGAAAATCAAAAGAAATTACAATTCCTCCCTCTCCAAAAGTTGTTGAAGTTTAGGGGCCAGCCAAGAAGGTGGACATATACGCGAAACTTGGCACCAAAGATAAGAGGGATCTACGACAGGCCAAGAAAGCTAAGCAAGGCGCACCAGATTACCCCAGGCCTCCCTTTTTCCCAAAGACTTCCAAACTATAACTGATATGCGTATGTCGTATAAGGACGAGGAAAGTTTAATTTTCCTAAACTAGCCCTTCTAATCTACCCCATGAAGAAGAAGTTACGCAAAAGATTTCACATCTGTTACAACAGCTGGGTATACTGGCGCAACTGGTTGTGGTTCTGTTGCAACTTATTATCCATCCGTTGCATAAGTTGAGTTGGATTATTAATTCAGAGAACCCTATGCAACAGATGGATCATCCGTTCCATATTTACAGTTACTAACCTATTTAAAAATTGACTTCTTATCTCACAGCATGTTGACATAATTCTCTACCTCATGAGAAAAAGGCAATTAACGTACCAGGAAGCTTATGATGCTGCCGATAGGATAATGGACCTCGACTTTTGCAAGAAGCTCAAGGATAGGTATGATAAACTCAATATAGAGGCGTAAGACCTTGGCATGGGACTTGATTTCCTAGTTCCTACATTGGTTTTTGATGAAGAAAAAATGTTAAGATATGTTAGAGGGGACCGGCCAAATCTACATGGAAAGAGCTGAACTGAGGCAAAAAGGATTCGTGCAGTCATTAGTATGAATGACATGCATTATCGAGCTATTGAGATACTACTCGAGGAGGGCAAGATCAATGTTTATGACTCCAATATACCTCTCATCGACGATTTTCATCTTTTTCTCCTCGTGGAGCCATTGATGGTGTTGTTGGCCATCAAGTTAATGAATCATTTGCCAAAGTAAGTGTTGATGAAGAAATCATAGGATTTTGAAGGTCGAAACAAGGGAATGATCCTTCCAAAAGATGATGCTGCTAAAACAAGCAGCTCACACGCTCTTGCACACATTGAATGTTTGCTGACCGGTACAAAAATAGCCGAGCCAATGAGTTTTCTATGCAACAACGCTGTGGAAAACCTACAAGAGGTCTGGGTTTATGGGGTACTAGCTGGACGCTTGAAGCCTATGTATATAGAAGAGCCTGTGAAATAGAAATTTTTAATTTCAAGTCACCCTTCAATTTATTACATGTACATGTAGTGGCAATAATTTTTTTTGATGAAAGTTGAGTTTTTTTATAATGCAATAGATTAGATTGTCAATCTGTTGCAACAGTGGGAAGACCTGTTTGAATAATCTAATTATCTAATAATCTATGTCTAATCTGTTGCAACAGTGGGAAGACCTGTTTGATAATTTCTATGAATAATATAATAATCTAAGTCTAATCTGTTGCAATGGTGGGAAGAGCTGTTTGATAATTTCCACAGATGACCTAAATTTTACAACATATGCCTAAATCTTTTCGATATTTTACAACAGTTACGCTTGAATATCCATGTGCTCTTCGACAACAAACTAGTAGTAAATACACACACCACCATGAAAATTTCAGCAATTAGGCTTCAATATCCATATTCCCAACAACACCAAACCAGTAGCAATAACGGCAATAATGTAGTATCTTCTTGCTCAATTTTGTTTCTCTTCAGAAGCCTTGACTTTGTTCAACAAACCCCAGATTACATGATTTGCTTGTGAAGGGTGTCGTTCTTCATACCAATCAAAGTAATCGCATCTACCCAATTTCTATAAAAAAAGAACACAATTACAAAATAATTATAAGTCAATAATTAATCAATTAATTAAATACAAAAAATATTACCTTTTAAATCTTACAAGTAAAAAACCTACGACCCGAATTTTGTTGAGTCTAAGAAGTTTTTAATAGAGCTTCCTGAGAGCACTTACAATATCAAAAATCTTTATCATAACAAACAGTGAAAGATGCGCTCGACATTGTCAAGGTCAGTTGGAAAAAATGAAAGTAATAATTTGAAGAATTTAAATAGATAAAAGAATATGACAATGAAGAAGAAGATTTGGGAATTTAGGGTTAACTTTTAGGAGGAAGATGAATATATAAGACAATGGGGGGAAAAATGACCGTTGGGGGCCAAGTGACGGCAAGTCGGCGAAATGTGCCAGGACTGACACTAACACATTTGATGTCTATTTTATTTTATGTCTTTAAAATGAACATGTCTACTTGATGCCTATTTTATTTTAGGTGTTTAAACTGAACACTATCGATGGGTTGCGCCTTTTTTATTTCAATTCACTTTAACCTTTTTAAACGTAGTGGCAATTTTTTATGTCAAACAAAAGTTGAATTTTTATAATGCAACAGATTCTCCATCCGCTGTAACAGTTATCCTACCTGTTCTGACATATAGTTTATCTGTTGTAATAGGTTGGTCATCTGTTGTATTATCTCGATATTTTTATCTAAAGTCCATCTGTTGCAACAGTGGGAAGACATGTTTGATAAATTTCAACAGATAACCTACCTGTTGCAACATATGTATAAATCTGTTCGATTATTCCAATAGATGTGTTGTCTGTTGCAACAGATAAAGTCTATCTGTTGCAATATATACCTAAATCTATTCTTTTGTTTTCAATAGATGTGTTATCTATTGCATTATCTTGATTTTTTTTATCTAAAGTCCATCTGTTGTAACAGTGGAAAGACCTATTTGATAAATTCCAACAGATCACCTACCTATTGCAATATATGTCTAAATTTGTTCGAATTTTCCAATAGATGTGTCGTCTGTTGCAACAGATACATTATCTGTTATAATATTTGAATCTATTATTCCTTTTTAATTAATAAGTTCAAATATAAGGAATAAATAAAATTCATAGACAAAATAAAAAAAATCGAAGCTTTCATAAATTAGCTGAAATAAGTCAACGAATAAATAAAATGTAAAAAAATTATTATGGGTACAGATCTCAACAAATACATCAACATCAATTTAAGTATATTGCGAAGGATTGCTTTGACAGGATCAAGCTATAAAGATCTAATCAGTAGGGACAAGTTGTTCTTCATCCGGTGCTATGAAATTCAGTTTTGCTTGTCGTGGATCTTTATTGTCGCTTGCGTATGGTTTCTACGCTTTCTGTTCTTCGTATTTCCATAAAAAGAGTAGCATCTTGTCAATGCTGTTCAGCAATAGCTTCTTCTACATCCACCTGGAAAGCCATAATTGGTCAATGCTAATCACGGAGATACAACAAAACAAAAAAGGATAACTCATCTCTTTTAGCAAATTAAACAGGTTTTCCTCCCATTTTAAATTGTCCCAAACATATTATATTTCTATTACAATAATAAATCAACTATTGGGACAAATTTCTACATGAGGAAGACCCTATGTGATAATTTCCAATGGATGAACCATCCGTTGCAACATATGAATCATATATTGCAACAGATAGGTCGTCTGTTGGTACAAATAAAAGTTGTATGAAGAGCTGTTTAATTTGCTAAAATAGACGAGACATATGTTGCACCAGATAAAGTATCTGGTGCAACAGGTTAGTGAACTGTTGTAATAGATGTATATATCTGTTTGATAATTTCAGTAGATGTGTCATCTGTTGAAACATATATGTGTCTGTTTGTTTTGTCAGTTGGAAGATATATAATATATTCACCTTCTTCAGCTCGTGCTGCTCTCCTTTGGACATTGTATGTTGCTCAGTGCAACACGCAGATAGAGGAGTTGTAATTTCACTTTTTGGATGTGTGATAATGCCTGGAAATCACTCTTCTTCTCCTCTTAGCCCTAATCTCTAATGGAGCGGATGGAAATAAAATTCTCTTTGATGGAATGAGACCCCTCTTAGATGTCAATTCCTTTACAGAAGCAGTTAACGCATTAATAGCATTAATCACTACATCATGTTTCACCATGCAGTCTTGACATTTGCTTGCAGAACATTCGCTGGGAGAGGCAAAATCTGTATAACCAGTATGATCATACTCATAATGGTTTGCTTTAAATACTGTAAGAGGAGCATCATTAGCACCAACAGCAGCACCACTACCACCACCAACAGCTTCATCAACAACAACAAGCCCACCCTTCAAAATTATTTTTCTTGTAATGGTTGTTGCTCCAAACAATTCCATTTTTATTCTGTCGATGACCTTAGGGTCCGATAAAGTTTGCATAGACTGTAAAGTAAGAAAAAATCGCATCTTCAACTCTCGATTGGTCGGAACTAGTGACGGATGCACATTATAACATAAATCATTGCATATATTAGAATGATGATTAGATCATTCAAAAAAACATTAATTAAAAGAAAAAATTAATTACTCCCTCAATCCCAAATTATGTGTCATCATTTCCTTTTTAGTCTGTCCCAAAATAAGTTTCGCCTTTTCTTATTAGGCAACTTTTTAAAGACACAATTACCCTTTTACCCTTATTGGTCTCACTTAATTAAAAAAAATATATTGGCACATTTTTTGATAAAGGATAATTTGGTAAACTTTACCAAGTCTTCCCTTTTTTCTTAAACTCCGTGTCCGGTCAAATGGAGACACATAAAATGGGACGGAGGGAGTATAATTATACTTATTGCATCCTAGGGGGGTTGAAGAGATCAAGAAATTTTGCATTTTATGAGTTTTGGACGACAACCATCTCAAGATTCTTGGACAGAAAACTCCTTCCTAGTAGTTCACTTATTGTCTCAAATAAGGAATGGCTTTAAACGCCCAAGCCTATAAAATAACGCCAATAAATCAAAACCATTATTGAGCAAAAAAAATGAATGATATAATAATAGAAGAAAGAAATATTTATCATGAAAGTCCATGGGAAGCCATATAAGTTAGCTGTTTTTGGCGCTAACGGAGTCAACAAATATTTGACAGTTATTTTGAAGCTTTCATACTTCCATGAATAGCTATTAAACGCCTCAAGATCCTTGGAGAGCTTTATTAAATCGAGTCTTATATTGTTGTTAACGTCTCTCGCCCAAAGAATATTATGTACAAACCAAACCAAGTACAATGACTGCTTGTGCTTCTTTGAAATTCCTTTACCTATCAACGTTTCTATCAAATTTTTGTTTTTGAAGCTTGGACCAATAATGGACACCAGGTCATCACGATCACATGACTTAACTTTGCCTTTTTTGGGTGTGTGGGGTTTTTTTTTGGGTTAGAATAGGTATAACTTGAGAAGGAGGATAACATTTTAGTCTAGTAACTATGAAAAACTCCTTCCAACCTAAACAAACAGGCATGCCACAGTAATTTATCCACACCTCATCCATCTTATCTTTGTTTTCATGCATAAACCTTCACTTGGGAAGTTCATATATCATTTTCATTACGAAACGAGCATTGTTGTCCTCTGGCAAATCAAGATATTTCCCAAAGCAGCTATCCCTGAAATAAGCATCCAATTTTTGTTCTCGAAGTATTTTCTGCGTCGAAAGATTTTCCCATGGCTGACTTAACCACGAAATCACCCGTTAAATCTACGGCACCATCGCACTGTATTCTCACAGGATAACGATCAATACTGAAAGCTTTGACCAGCTCTTCAGTGGAACAGCTATTAACATCTGCATCATCTCTTTTGAAAGATTCCTCCTCCTCGTGTTCATTATATTCTGCTCCAGTTTGAGATAACACTTGTAAAGCAAGCTCATAGAGTGGTGGATGTAGCGTAGCTGCTGCACTTGTTTCCTTACTTGGACTTGATTCGGTTTCTGTTCTTTTGGGAACCATATTATATAAAATTAACAGGAACATAAAATAATATATTATTGTTGATTAATGCATCATTAAAAAAGGATAACAGTAAATCAAACAAGCAAAATATTAAAATAACAACTGCAATAGATCACTGATCTGTTGCACTAGGTAGTATATTTGTTGCAGCATATAACCAAACTGTTGCAGTGGATGAGTAATCTATTGCAATAATACAAAATATACCACTCACTTTTAAGATAGATGAATGGTCTGCTCAACTGATCACACAACTTTTGTGACATCATCTGTTACAACATATGAGTGATCTATTAGAACAGTTAAATAATTCGTAGCAACGGCTGAGTAATCTGTTGCGACAAAACGTATCACTCATCTGTTGAGAAAGATGAATAGTCTATGCAACAGGTCACACATCTGTTGTAACACATAAGTGATCTATTGGAATAGTTATCAACGTTCAATATTGTTTAGATTTCTTCTAACATAGGGTCATCTATCGTGGTAGATGAATGATCAGTTGGAAAAATCAAGTCTTAGACTTTTCTGTAGGAAGAGTTGGTAGGATTTTATCCAACAGGGGGTTCTTTAGTTGCATCAGATCATAAATATGATGGTTCTTCCATTGTACCAGATGGTTAATTAGTTGAATCAAATTTTTTATCCAAAGCTTAATCTGCTACAACATATGGTAAAGTTGTTGCATCAGATTATTAATCTGTTGCATCAGAATTGTAATCTGATGATTTCTCTGGTGCATCGATGGTTGATCTGTTGCATCATATGATGAATCTGTTGCATCAGATGGTTAATATATTGCACCAGATGGATAATTTATCGGAGAAAACAGTAGCACGATTTTGTTAAACAAAAATAGCAATTTTATCATTTTTACCAAGAACAGAACAAATCAAACCAAATTGTCCTTTTGTTTTTATAAACACAAACAATAAAAATTAAACTTTAAAAAAATGCAACAAACAATAAAATATCATAATTCACTTCGAAAAGAGAAGAGAAGAGAAGAAATACCAGAAATTAGGGTTTTATTCAGACCACATTTCAAATTAGTGCAACAAATATTAAAATTATTAACCAATACTATAAGAGAAGTTGGCTCAAGTTCCTTATTTTCTTCAAAACTAAAAAGGCCATAAATTTTTATCTATGAAAGAAGAAAATGACAGATGAAGAATTCAAAGCTGTTGTGGCCGGAGAGCAAGGTTGTCATGTCGATTGAAGTCGAAAAGGAACTGGAATCCCAACTATTTGTAGTCAGATGTTAAAGTAGCCGAGGATTGAAATAAGAAATTTACAGAATAGTTGGTTGGGAGAGAGTTGAGAGAAGCTGCCGAGAGAGGGATGAGAGACAGGTTGATTGAATTGAAGAGGGGAACTCGAAACCCAACTATTTGTCGTCGGGGGTTGAAGGGAGAAATTTTGCAGAACTATTGGTTGAGAGAGAGTTTAGAGAAGTTGTCGAGAGAGAGGATAGAGTGGTTGATTTGGATTGAATAGGGTGTGGGTTGGGTTGATTTGTATTTTTGAAAAGATTAGAAAGTTTTGAAAATATTAATCAAGTCCACAATTAATTTGATCAAGTTTCCTAATAATGTTTGACCTATCTGTTGGTCAATGTCACCAATCCTTCATTCAAAACTTAAAAGATACCTATTCTTCAATTTTCTCACCTTACTTCTCTATGCATCTTTCTCTGTCTTTTTTTTTGTTTAGTTAAATAGTTTTTCTAGCTAGTTTTTTTCCACATTTTTTGTTTTTATCTATTTAAAACAATATTTTTACTCTCTCAACTTTATTTTATTTGGGCCACTAAAATAATTTTTCTTATAATTTATGTATTTTAACAAATAAAAAGTTAATGTTATTTCTTAGTATTTATCAGTAAATAAATATATAAAATATCAGTAATTAAATATAAATTTTCAAAATATAATTAATAAGATTATTTTGGTAAAATAAACTTCTAATATAAACACAATTTAATTTATGTATAAAAATAAACTTATAAAAAAATTGTGAAACATTGTCGTGCATTATTAAATGGGAAAAAGATACTCTATAATACTTTTTAAAACAAATAGCCAAAGTTTGAAAACTTTTCAAAAAGTGGTCATTTGGATATACTATTTTTGTTTTATAAACTTTCCTAATTTGGATCATTTTGGCCTACGGAGTCCATATACAATCCATAAATAATAGTGATACAGTCTATATACAATACTGATACAGATTCAACTTGGGCAATTCGGCCCTTTTAAAAATATTTCAATTTCTGTTTTTTGCTAAAAAAAATTTAACTGATCAAATGTTCTGCTTTTTTTTTTATTTATAAATAATAATTAAATAACATAAAAACGATATAATTGTTAAATAGAATATGTATCTATATAAGATATATGTATAGAAATTGTATAGTTCTATCAAATATGTATATGTATAAAATATATAAAAAAAAATATAGAAAGTGTATGAAAATTATATAATTGTTGTATAAAACGTTTTAAAAAAATTGTACAGTTATTGTATAAATTGTGTATGAAAACTGTATAATTTTCGTATAGAATATTTATATGTATAAGATATGTATAGAAACTGTATAGAAGGTGTGTAGAAACAGTATAGAACAAACTAGTAAATTGAAAAGGTTAGAAAGTAAAATTTAAATTCCATGGCGATTTTCATGAAAATAGTTTTATTTGAAGTGTATGTTATATCGAAAGTTTTCTATCAAAACTTTTTTCAATTTTTTTATATTGAAAAGTTTAGCTGTTAAAAGTTTATGTATTTATTTGATTATGATAGTAGTATTAAAAATATTATTTATATATTTACTTGTTAAAATAAAAAGTAAATAAAAGTTTATTTTCAAAAATTGATAAATCCAGAAAATGTGGGGAAAAAAAGAAGAAGAGGGAAAGGTAAGGAAGAAAGACAAATAAAAAGCAAAGAAAAAAATATGATGGGTCCACAAGACATTATATTATCAATTAAAAAATCCCTCACAAAACTAGTCATAGTTGCGCCTCGCCCATGTTAAAATTTCCCATTCTCATAATTATATAAAGCTTCAATGGTGCAAGAAGCATGACAAAGTGCGTGCACCCATATCATATATTAAACTTGAGCCGCAAAAATCAAGTTGAAGGATCCACGCATATTTACTAGTATTATATTATTAAAAATGAAAGAGACACATTTAATTCCCACTTCTACATGGTGGAAATTGAACTTATACAAGAACCAAATATTGAAAATAAAACAGAAAAGATGATAAAGTTATAAAGTTTGCAAAAGAAGAAAAGAAAAAAAAAGAGAAGAAATGTTGGAGGAAGAAGAAAATTAAAGAAGAGATAAGATGATAAAGACGGGGGCAATTAAAGAAGGCAATGGGGTACTTATCTTGACATGCCTTCTAGAGAATTAGCTATACAGTTTAAGTGTGTCTAATTCAATATATATATATATATATATATATATATATATTATCTATATCTATATCTGTAATCTCTATCTCTATATCTATCTCTATCTCTATTATATTAAAAGTGTGAAGGCTCTTATAATTGACTTTTGCCCTTTTTACCCTTCATTAAAAGTCTTCCCTTTAAACAAAATCGTCTTTTCACCTTTTTTCCTTCAATTATTATTTTATTAAATTAAGGAATTCTAAAATATATGGAAAGAATCTTAATAAATAAATATATGAAAAAGAAATTAATATGACAGTCCTAAAATATATAGAAATTACAATTAAGAGTCCCAAAATATATGTAAAAACCACATTAATAAGAGAAAAAAGAAACATATCGTTAGGTTTATCTACTCAAATTATATACAAAAAATTTCACTTCAAAAAAATTTAAACCTTCCTCGTCATTAAGTAACTAAAAAGGGAAGGAATCAATGTGAGCATATTTAAGTCAAGTTGAAGACTCCTATTCACATTCAAGAAGGAATAAACTTATTTAAGGTAGTGTCTTAATTGTAATAACTTTTAATAATGAAAGGTTTAAAAAATTATTGATATGGCATGTAAAAATATATGCCAACATATTTTTAAAATTCCTTTCATATATCACAACGTATACACTTTCCATAGAAAAATATAACACTTTTACATATTTTAAAAAAGAAAAGATTACATATAGTTTTTAAAAAAAAAAAAAGGAAATCAGGTTTAGTTTTTAAAATAATATTTTTTCTTCTTTCTTCACTATTTTCATACGTATGAATTTTGATAAAATTCCTTGAAAAACTTGACCGAATCTTAAATGTTAGGTACATAATTCAAATAAGAAAATATTTAATAACTAAATTTTAATGAATGACATTAATTTTCTTAACTCTAGGTGGAGGAAAATTTTCGTGCAATATTTTCCACCTAATTTCATCAGTTTAAGTTTAATTTTTCTTTCATATTTTAGGAATTAGAATTTTTAATTTTTCTTCCCATATTAAGAATTTGAATTCGTTTAGGTGTAAAATTCATATGATATTTTCATTAGATTTTCCTTTCTATTTTAAGGATTATTTCTTACTAATTTGAATAGAACTGCACCAATGTAGTTGTCTCGTTTACTATTTTCTGTTATTAAAAAAGACGTGTACTAGAAAATTAAATCAAAGATAGCTGCTAATTGCTTCTACCAAGAAGTTTGATGTAGAAGTTATTTTGTAAGGCAAGTGAAAGTAAATCAAATTGGTGTAATACATCAATTATGATGTAGAGGGTGATGTGCTCGAGCATGCTAATATAAGAATGCCTGAGTCCTCCTTCAAAAGTGTTCATATGTTGCATGCAATGGAGGGTAAGAAATTCAGTACTCCTATTATATTTAATTTCGTTGGCATATTGTTAGCTAATTACTACTACATATATGTATATATAGACTTTAAAGATCTGAAAAAAAAGTGATCGGCATTGTCAAATTTGAACTTTTTAACCTTTATTAAAGTCTCCACAAAATAGTTTTTTTTATTTTTTTTCTCAAATTATTATTTAAGTTTTAGATCTATGTGAAATCATGTAAAATATTCTTTCAATTTTACTTTCAAAATTCAGGAATAAAAAAAGAAAAAAATCTTCTTTAGTACAAATTATATGTATCAGCTATTAAAATTTAAAAATAGAGAAGGTCCACAGTTTCTCCTCAACCTCCCCCTACTTACGTTGCTCCCCCTAAATTGAAAGCCTACAACCCCTTCACTCCTATATCAACCCATGCACAAATGAAAAAAGGAAAAAACACAGACTCATACAACGCACGAAGCAAAGTTGGAGAATTATGTAAACTTATATTATTGCATGAGTTTTACGAAGTTTAATTATATGTAATGGTCCCATTTCAAGGTGATTAAGGTTACATATGTTGTATTTGTTTTCTTTAATACAAAAGTTTTTAATTGAAATAAGAAATATTGGTTATTTGATTGGTATCTACTATAATAATAGATGATAAATGAATTTGATCTATGTTGGTTACTTAATACAGAAAATTATTAATGTGTGTCGAAAATTATTAACGATGTGATTTGTGTTATGGTGCGATGGTTTAATATTTTTCTCTTTCTATTATTTATTTTATTGCTGTGTATTACTATTAGGGAGAGATTGAAAATTGATATGCTGTGACACTTAGAGAGGAGTTTGTTTAACCTTGATCCTATCTTGATTGATCATGGCTACTTTTTTATTTTGAAGTAATTTGTGTTATCTGGACTCTGGAGGCAATGACCACTGCTTATGGAATATCTGAGCAAATCTTAACTTCTGGACCTACTGAATTGCATGTTTTTAAAATCGCAAATTGAAAAAGGTTTGTTCTTGATTTACCTTATGCTTTTGATTGAATTTTTTTTTGTTCTGTTAGTGATGATCGTTAATACTCTCTATGGTTTGCACTCTCACGACTCTACATGTTGAATTACACGGGATATGTTGTTGTTGTTGGAATGTTTGTTATGATCGAAGATATTCTCTTTATCTCTACGAGGTAGGGGGAAGGTTTGCATACAATCACTTGTGGATTACAGGGGTATGTTGTTGTTGTTGGTACTGTATGTGTGATTGATTTTCAAATTATGTATACAGAATTGATTGGATAAAAATATTTTTTTATTGTATTTGTGATGATTAGAAACTTAAGTCTGCGTACATTCTGCATTGGGCATATCAGTTGTTGTTGTTGTGTTTGCAATGAATTTTTGAATTATGTATAAAGAATATGATTTAACAAATTATGGCGCTTTCCCTAAATTTGAATTTTCGTAGAGTTGATAATCATAATTGAAAAGTTATAAAGTAAGATTTTATGTGATGCGGCCTTCCTTTCTTGAACAAATTTGTAAGTTAAATGTTGCATCCTAAAGGAGACTTTAGGATAAGATTTAGGCAACACTGTTAGTCTCAAGCATGGATTTAATTTAAGATTTATTTAAACTCTTATTCTCATGTATCTATCTATACTATATTATTTTTTTTTGTAACAATATGAATATTATCATTGACAAATCAGAGAAATCAAAAGTGTAAAAATTCTTATAAAGGCCCTGCAATATACAAAATAGTCATTTACTATATTTTTTTAAATTAATAGTTAATTATTTTTATAATATTAACTCCTAAATATATGAAAAGATTAAGAGACGTAAAGTTTTATTAACACTAAACAATTGAATCACAGTTATTGATACCAATAGGGTAGCAACTTTCTTCTATTTTGATATATTTTTGTATGTATATGTACAAAGCTAAGAAAAGTTTGATGGTAGAGTATAGTATATACATAAATTTATGTTGGTTTATTTGTATGTTAGAATCCCGGATCGCATGGGATGTTTCTTTCTTGTGGAAAGCAAAAGTTAGTGAGGATCTGCTGAAAATTTCTATTTGTATATTAATCAATTTTTCTAACTATTTTTCGATGATAAGATGTGTTCTGATGAACTGAAATTATTCTTGTTTAAGATCACAACTTTCTTTTGTTACCATATGTAATGGATTGCCTTTTCACATGTTGTGATTTGATATTTGCTGGTTAATGAATTAAGCTGCTTCTAAAATAAGAACGTGTCTCATACATGGATCTATCATTTGTTCTTCTGAACGCGTTTGGATTGATGTTATTTTGGTTGGTTGTTCTGTTAGCTTGATCTATAATTTTTGTATTTATTTAAAAAATATCTTTGCTGACTTTTAGACGTATTCCTTAGAAAAATAGCATAATTATATGTGTGATGGTTGAAAAACTTTGTTCACTTTTATTGGTTGTTAAGTTGACAATCTTCATATATGTGTAGGGATTCTTGAAAGTAGGAAGGAAAAACTTCTGTATATATCATATATGTAGGGAAATTGATGAAGTTTTTTTTTCATATCATCTATCCAGTCAACATCTTTGAGAGCTTTCTTCATATTTTTAGGCTCAATTTAGATTATGAAATCTGAAATATCCACAAAGTTTCTTGCTTGTGCCCTTATTTGCATTTCTGATTCCAATGAAGAGGTCAAATTATCAAAGAGGGTGAGATGACTTATGCTTTTAATTTGACCTTCTTGAAGTTGATTGAGGTATTCTAGGACCAGGTCCTTGAGAGATTTGGTCATGAATACTTTGTTGGGACTCATCTATGTGAAGATCCTACAGTTGAGGACCTGGTTCTTCTCCTTATTCTTCTTCTGCAACCACATCATTTTGAGCATTTTGTCCTTGAGACTCAACTTCTGTTGAACTATCCCTTTGAATAGGAATAAGTTCTTTCATATCTATGTCATCACTTTCATTAGGGTTCTTCATGTTTCCTGACTCATCAAAGATAACATAAACACTCTCCTCTACATGCAAGGTTCTTTTATTATAGACCATGTATGCTTTACTAGTTGAAGAGTAGCCTACATAGACAGTTTTATCACTTTTGGAATTAAATTTTCCCAATTCATCATTACCATTATTCGAAATAAAACACGTACAACCAATAGGCCTTAAGTAATCAAGTTTGGGCCTTTTGTTGAATAACAGTTCATAAGGAGTCTTATTGAGAATGGATCTAATTAGATATCTGTTAGTGACAAGCATACAGTTTTTATAGCTCTAGTCCAAAAAATCCCAAAACATAACCATCTATCAGCACAGTTCTAGCAATATCAATCAGAGTCATGTTTTTCCTTTTAACCACTCCATTTTGCTGTGAAGTTCTTGGAGCTACAAAGTTGTGGTTAATTCCATTCTCAGGATAAAATTCCTCAACCTCAATATTTTTAAATTTTGTTCCATAATCAGACCTAATCCCTTCTATTTTGTTATTCACTTTCCTTGAATTTGTTTTGCAAATATAACCAAGACATCATATGTTTCATCCTTAGTTCTCAAGAACATAGTCCATGTGAATTTGGAGTATTCATCTACAATGACAAAAATATACTTCTTCTCTCTTCTACTTGAAACCTTGACAGGTCCACACAAGTCCATGTGCAATAATTTAAGAGTTCTAAAGGTACTTACCCGTTTCTTCTATTTGAATGAGGACCTGGTTTGTTTTCCTTTGACACCAACATCACCAATTCTAAAGTCTCAAAACTATAGCTTTGGAACACCATGGATCAGGTCCTTTGAGACCAGCTTGTTGAGGAGAGAAGAACTTACATGGCTTAATCTTTTATGCCAAAGATCTGCATTCTTACTTTGAGCATTCAAATAGGTCAATTAATATCCAGGAACTGAGTCTAGATCAACCATATACACATTTTTGCATCTTTTAGCTTTGAGAATGACATTCCAGTCTTTAAACTAGTTACAGTACACCAGTCAGATAACAATTTTACTTTATATTTTTTATCATAAATTTTTGATACTCACAGCAAGTTGTATTTCAATTCACTCACATAATACACATCTTCAATAAAATGACTTAATGATTTCCTAATTTTACGAACACTAAGAATGTAGCCTTTCTTGTCATTACCAAAAGAGACGCCTCCACCTTAAAGTGCCTTGACTGAGAAAAAATAGTCAGTTCTTCTAGTCATGTGCTTAGAGCATCCACTATCCATAAACTAACTTTGACTGCTTTCCCTTACTCCCACCTGTATTATGATATTATTTGTCAGATTTGGAAACCCATTTGAGCCTAATTTCCCAATAGGAGGATCCGAAAGTAATCACAACTTTCTTGGTTCAGCGAGGCAGTCTATCTTTCCTGAATTTTATTGGGGGGACAGGTCTCTTTATAAGTAACTGCATCTGCTGAGCATGCTTGGTAGAGTTTATTTTAGATATAAGCCTTGATTAAAACTCATCCTTTTTATGACCATTTATTCCAAAATGAGTATGTAAAAAATTATTGGCCATAAAACCAAACTTGTTGTGAGACTTAAAAAAAGAATTTCTATATTGATTGCTAAGACCTCTATCATTATTCATTCATTGATCAGTCAGATTAGCAAGGATCTATGAGGAGGTGGTCCATTTCAAGGACTAGTTAAGATCTCTCTTCTACGAACCAGGTCCTTTTATAATTAATTATATTTCTCTAGATCGGGCATGAAAAGCTTTTGAGACTTGTTCAGTTTCTCCTCAAGTTTAAGTTGTAGACTACTATCCTTTTTTTCCCTTTACAGTCAAATTCAGCTAATTTCCTTAAATTTTCCAATAACTTATTGTTTTTAGAATTTAATTTTAAAGAATGTTCTCCTAGCTCAGATAATTGAATGGTTGATGCTATTTTTTCATATTCTAGATTTTCTACCATCTCTTCGAGAAGATCCTTCTCAACAGTAAGCTCACATAGAGAGGCGTGTAGTCATTCAGATTCTACTTAATAATAAAAGGAGTTACCTTACCATCTTATTCATCATCTGATCTAGCCATGAGATCAAAGAGAGAATTGTCGATAGTTTCACCATCTTTTACAGCTAGCATAGAGGTATCTTTAGGTTTTTCTTACTTATTTGGTTCACTTAAGGAGTCTCCCCAAGCAACTAAGGCTTGCTTTACTACATATTCTATTGAAGCTTTTCTTCTTGACTTGTCACGGGCCCGATCCTTCTTCTTAGCTTTGACTCCTCTGAACTTCAGATATTTCTGATAATCTATCTTGTGTAAGGGACAATCCCTAATAAAATATCCTAGTTTGCCACATTTATAACATAGCTCATTTGCACCTGTTGGCTTGTTACTGCTATCCTTCTTTTGAAAATTTTCAGTACTCTTCATAGCCATAATGAATTTTTGATCTAAGTAGGCAACATCCTCACTAGAATCAGATTTGAAGCTTTTATTGCCAAATATTTATCCTTTTTAGGCTCATTCTTCTCGTGATCCTGCTACTTCTTCATTTCATAGGTCTTTAGGTTTCTAATTAACTCTTCCATGGTAAGAATTTTGAGATCTCTTTCTTTAAAATGACATTAATCTTACTCTCCCAGGACTTAGGCAAAACACCCAATATATTCCTCACCTGTTTGCTAGGAGGAATAACTTTACCAAAATAATGTAATTCATTAGTGATAGAGGTGAATCTTGTGTTTATTTCTTGAATGATTTCACTTTCCTTCATAGGTGAAAGCTTCATATTAGGTAGTATACATATCCACATTCGATTCTTTGACCTGACTGGTTCTCCCATGAGTAGTCCTCAAACGGTCTCAAATCTTCTTTGCACTTTCACAAGTAGAAATATGATTGTACTCATTAGGTCCTAATCCATAATCAAGAGTTTCTTAGACTTAAAAGTCTTTTCAATCCTTTTGTGATCCTCATTATCATATTTTCTTTGATTTTTAGCAACCAGTCTAGTAATTTCTCCTTCCTTAATATCTATCACAAGAACATGAGGCCTATCACATATTATATCGCATACCTTACTATCTTCAGCCATAGTAAAATTGTGTATTCATATCTTTCACCAGCCATAGTATTGATAATTGAATTGAGGTGGTCTGGTGATTGACTATTCTTTCTCTAAATTTGGTGGTGCTGTCATAATCAAGGATCCACTTTAGATGTTAACCTTTTAGAATGCACCGCTTTGATACCAATTATTGAATCATAAGGGTTCACCACCACTATAGGACACGGTCCCTAAGGAATTATAAATAATAATAAAATAAGAACGCAAAGTAAATGTGCAAAACAAATCAACACACAAGATTTTTATGTGAAAACCTCTTTGCTCAAGGAAGGAAAAACCACGACCTATCCTCACAGAATTTTTCAGGCTCCACTATAATTAATTAACTCAGATTATAAACTCAAAGAGGATTTAACTCTAAATCCTAAATCTTATAATACCTCTATTACAAACCATCCAAGACAAGTCTATCTCACTCTTCACTTAATCGACTAGCTCTAGCCAACTATCCTTAGACAACTCTACCTAAGCAAGACAAATATCTATATATCTATATATATATATATAATAAAAAGGAAAAGTTTGCTCACATACACCGGAGTAAATCAGTTTCCAAAACATGACTCAACATAAGCAAAACTAAAGAACACGAGAATTTTTGGATCTTGAGTAAGAGATCTTTTGCTACCTTTTGATAAAATGAGATTGCAAAAACTATCTTCTAAAGATGATTTCCTTTGTTTATATAGATGTGCAATAATCTTGATTGAAATTCGACTGGACCAGGTGTCAAATATCATGCACTGTGAACATGCACAATAATTATGCTACAAGACAAAATTGTGCAGAGTGCGATAATGTACAACTATTCTTCAGTAAATGCATGTAGTGGACTTGGTCCCTGAGTATGTTACGTACTCATCATCAAAACATAATAAACCACTTCATCCTCCTCAGACCTCATTTGTGAGATTTTACGAGCTAAATTATTGTTGTTTTTGTTTCGATTGCATATATATATATATGCAGAGTGGAAAAGGTTAGAATGTAATTTTAAGATATTTAAAATTGAATAAATATTTCTTAGATAATAATTTATCTTATATATATGTCATTTAGTAATTAGTTTAAATATGATCTTAATTTAATTGTAGGGTTCACTTAATTTAATTAGATAATTAATAAGCAAAAATGATCAAATGTGTTGTTAAAGTATGTGTTTTGAACATATATTCCCTCATTAATAATATCTATGACTAATAATCAATCAAATTTGATTTTCTCAACTTTAACCAAGTTAATAAAATTAGATTGTTTAGGTGACAACCCCTTCCAACCCTATTGATTTTTTTATTAAACAATATTCTCCAATGAGAAAATTAACTTAGGACATGACCCTTGATATAAAGTATTGAGAACACGAATTAGGTTAGAAGGTCAGTAAGTGTGGGTGAGTCCTATCCAGTAGTTAGGTGTTCTTTGAGATGGCCTTGCTAGTAGTATAGGACTTTCCTTATAGGATGGATTCTCAGGTTAGGCGGGTTGGGGAAGGTGGGTGCTTACGGTTTGATAGTGTATCGCTCTACTACTTTGTGGTTCCTTATTTCTGTTATTTCATCTTGTCTCATATTTTACTACTACTTTATTTACTGTATCTGTGTTTTGATCCAGGGGTCTATCAGAAACCACCTCTCTATATCTTCGGAGATAGTAGTATGGACTGCGTATATTTTACCCTCTCCGGACCCCAATAGGTGAGTAATTATTGGGTATATTATTGTTGTTGTTGAGAAAATTGACTCTGGAAGACTGTAGTCATTCTTAAAAATTATTAATTTAGATAATATAATTAAATTTTAACATAAGTTCCATTCCTTTTTATTTTTATATAGGGATGAAACTACTAACACAAGTTCTGTACAATTTCTATTCTTTCCTCAAGTAAATACTAGGAAAGAAAGATATTCCACCATAAAAACACGAACCTAAAATCAAGACTGGAAAAATCCTAAACCTAATATTGGTGATTCATGGCAATGACAGCCACTGGTGGAGATATTCCATCGGGGCATTTTCCAACATTAGCTGAAAAAACACCTACCCCCAAAGCATCAGAATCATCGGAGAAAAATCAAACTATTCAAATTTATTCAAACCTAAATCAAATATTGAATCTCCTATAGTACCACCAAAAATAGCTATCATACTGCATGGGGAGCCCAATATCACGTGAAAAATATCAGAAGTAAGAGCTTTAATTCTGAAAGAAAATTTACAATATGCAATCATTGATAAATTTCATATGACAAACCTGTTATAAAAGAATTAAGAAGAAGCATACCGGGACAATATGGCATTAAAAGTAAGTGTACAATTGGAGTCTTGGATGCAAGGCATGTGTTGATCAGATTGACCAGCTTAGAGGATTATGTGCAATTGTTATCACTTCAGCTTTTTATGTCAAAAAAAAGGAGTTGTATTGGAAGATGCATACGCTAAAATGGGATCCATGGTTTGAACCAGATATTTAAACAACGATAGAAATTGCATAGATTTTATTGCTCGATTTACCTTTAAATTTCATTGCAAAAGAAGCTATTTTTTCAATTGAATCTGCAGTTGGAAAACCTTTGACATTAAACTTAGCCACGAAAAATAAAACAAGACCAAGTTGTGTCAAGGTAAAAATAAAGGTAGATTTAGTGGCTAAGCTATCGCAAATGGTAAGAATCAATGACAAAGATGACGTTAAAGGGAATATTAAGTCAAAATGAATCACAATAGAATGTGATTACATGCCCAAATATTGTAAAAGAATGTTGTCTGCGAGGACATGATGAAACCAATAGTTGGATAATTCACCCAAAAATTCTGAAGCAAAAACATACTAAGGAGAAAAAGAAAGAAGAACAAACTGAATCAACAACAAATCAAAGAAAAGTGTTAACAAGTGGAAAGATAGTTGGGAATGTTCAAAATAAGGTGAAATAGATGGAAAGAACGAAGAATAGGTTAAAAGGGGATAAATATGGCCGCATAGAATGAGAAAAAAAATAGAAGAGATGAGAATCCCTTTGATGTCTTAAGAGATATGGAAGAACAAGAAGGTAAATTGAAGAAAACAATACAGGCAAGAGTAAAGAAGAGGAGCAAGGAATTAAGAAAGCGGAGTCCACAAGAGAATCCATAAAGGATTGGGTCACAAATAGCTTTCATAAAACTACTCCAGTCAAGGGAACAACAAGGAATCAAAGCCAAAGGAATGATGATAGAAAGAAAGATGAGAGGGAAGAAGGAGGCATCAAGCAAACAATGAGGAATACAAAAGAAGATCATCAACAAAAAGCAGGAGATTTGGTGCTTTATTAAGTGGATAATGAAAAAGTACTTCCTCGGGCAATAAGAGATGACACAAATAAGGATAACAAAGAAGAAATTGAGAAGGAGGATATAGACAAAATGGATTTGGTGAAGAATATTAAAAATATTACAAGAATATAGGGTTTATCTCCCAAACATGTTGAAAATATAAAAATCCAGCATGGTAAGTAGAAAAAGAAGACAGAAGGGGATAAAAATATTGTGCAAACATTATCAAGGGTGACAAGGGGTACAACAAATAAAACTAGTCAGCGATGAATTCTACCATATAGAATACTAGATCAGTCAATACACGAAAAATATTTACTAAATTAGTTAATATGCATAAGAAATATCAATTTTATATTATTGATCTTATGGAATCTTTTCAAGGAACTAGTGAGTTGGAAGGTTATAGAAGAAGGTAAGGGATGCAACATGCTATCACTAATTCTAATGGGAAGATATGGGCATTTATAGACAAAAATTTTGAAGTTACAGTAATCAAAGATGGGGAGTAGGCTTTAATGTTGTAGTTATCTAACCAAGCTCAAGATGGGGTGGTAGTACTAACTTTGGTGTATACAAAGTGTACTCAAGAAGAAAGATGTCAACTGTTGAAATCTTTAGAGGAAATTGCAAATAATGTACAAATTCTATGGATGGTTGGTGGAGACTTTAATGTAATCAATAACAATGAAGAAAAATTAGGAGGTTTACCTGTCATAAAAATTGAGGTGATAAACTTTAATCATTGTATAAATATGTACCTTTGAAAGATATGGGATTTAAAGTTTGTAAGTATACTTGGTGGAATGGCAGAATAGATAAAGAATCCATTTTTAAATAATTGAATAGGATATTGTGTAATGATAAAATGATCTCATCCTATCTAGTGATGAAAAAAGAGCATTTAATCAGGAGTGGGTCAGATCATGCACCACTTTTGATTAATCTAAGAAGCAGCAGTGAAAAGGTTGTCAAACTCTTTAGATTTTTAAATTTTTAGGTCAAGAAAAAATCATTCAAAAGTGTAGTTCATCAAAATTGGAAGGCAGACTTTGAAGGAGATCCTCTCATGATGTTTCATCATAAAATGAAGAGGGTGAAGAAAGAACTTTCAAAATGGAGCAGCGACACTTTTGGTGATGTGTTCAAAGAGATTGCTATACTGGAGAATACTATTAAGGCAATAGAGTTATAATTTGAGCAAAATCTAATAGGAGAAAACAAAGAGCAACTACATGGGGCATAGGCAAAGCTCAGTAGATATATGCACATAGAGGAAGAATTCTGAAAGCAGAAAGTAGGATTGGAGTGATTCAAAGATGGAGAAAGAAATACAAAATTCGTTCATGTAGTTGTAAAAGGAAGGAGAAACAGGTTAAAGGTTAAAAGAATTTAGAATAATGAAGAATGTTGATTGGAAGACCAAGATGAAATAACAGATGAGGTAGTGGAATTTTATAAGAAACAGTTTACTAAACAAGAAGACGTGGGTAACTCTCAGATGATAGATAACCTGCCAAAACTGATCAAAGAAGAACAAATTAGTGAACTACTTTTTATGCATGATAAAGAAGAAGTTAGAAGTGCTGTAATGGGATTGAATAGGTGCAGTGTTGTGGTCCAGATGGCATAACATAAATGCTTTTTCAAAAGACATGGGATATACTTAGAGATGATATTCATCAAATAGTGAAGGTCTTTCATACTGGAGCAAAATTACCAAGGTTTATTACCCACCAAACCTTGTACTTTTTTCTAAGAAGGTAATTGTTATTACTTTCTCAGATCTTAGACCAATTTCCCTAAGCAAATTTGTCAATATTCTCAAGATTAATTCATGAGAGACTCAAGAAAGTGCTTGCTAGTATTATCTCAGCTGAACAAACAGGTTTTATCCAAGGAAGAGGTATTACAAAAAATATTTTGTTGGTATAAAAAATAATTACTGATATGATGAAAGCATATGATAGGGTGGAATAGAGTTTTTTTATGATAGTATTGTGGAAGATTGGGTTTGCAGAATAAATGACAGATATAATTTTCAGGCTAGCTAGTAATAACTGGCATCCTGTGTTGATAAATGGTCAACCTAAAGGCTTTTTTAAGTCATCAAGAGGTGTGAAACAAGGTGATCCCTTGTCACCCACTTTTTTTATCATAGCAGTTAAAGTTTTATCAAGAGCTTTTAATAAACTAATAGATGGCATGGAGTTTAAGAGATTTGGGATGCCAAGGGAAATTCCTAAGACAAATCACTTGGCTTTTGCTGGTGATATGATTATATTGGTTAAATCTAAGATAAGAACTTTACAGTTGGGGGCTAATACTTTAGAGCAATATGAGAGGGTTTTAGGGCAGAAAATAAACAAAGAGAAAAGTGCTATCTACTTTCATCATAATGTATCTGTTGGAGAGATGATTATGGTAGAGGTAGCAACAGGGATATTGAGGAAGAAATTTCTATTTACCTATCTGGGTTGTCCAATATTTTATACGAGGAAGCAAAAAGCATACTACCAATAATTAGTACGAAAATTAGGGCTAAGTTACAAGCATAAAAAGGTAAATTGTTATCTTTTGAAGGTAGAGCAGTGCTAATTAAACATGTGTTTCAAAGCATACCTATCCATTGCTTATCAGTAATGAATCCTTCAACGAATTTGTTGAATAAAATTCACAAAATGCTTGCTCAGTTCTTTTAGAGTAGCTATATAGGAGGTAAAGAAAGACATTGGAGTAAATGGAAAAGTGTTTGTTTACCTAAAATAGAGGGAGGCTTGGACTTTAGAAGGCTGCAAGATGTATCCATAGCCCTCTTTTGTAAATTATGGTGAAATTTCAAAACAAATGAATCAACTTGGAGAGAATATATGAATAATAAATATTGCATGAATCAAAATCATAATTTGGTAATGGAGGACAGGAAATAATGGGTCACAGGTTTGGAAAAAGATGCTACAAGTCAGAGATTTAATAGAGCATCAAATTGGATGAAAAATAAAGAAAGAAAACACAATGTTGTGGCAAGATAATTGAATTGGTTTGGGCGATTTGTATACAATAATAAGAGAAGATTTTGCTTGGGATTAGAATAATTAGTATGTTAGTGAATTGGTGAAAGTTGGCGCATGGAATGAAGACCTTACGAGCGATATTTTGCCTGAAGAGTATGTTAATCATATCAAGACATACATTAAAGTTCCGAATTGGGGGGAAAAGAAAGGATGAGCCTATATGGATGTTGGAAGAAAAATGAAAGTGTAGAATTACCTTTTAAGATTGCTTTCCTTACGTGGAGAACCAGAAAATTTAATATTCCAATGTAAACACCTATTTTTTTACCAAATCTATTGTTTTACGCCATTTTTAGTGTTTAAAATATATATGTATTTTATTTTTAGGTCTAAATTTGATAGTTTAATTTTATCTTATTTTTACAAAGTTTATTTTAAAAGTTTTGAAAACTAAAAAAATAGGGTCACATTTCAAACAAGTTTTTATTTTATTATTTATTTATTTATTTTTAGAAAAAAAGAAATTTTTTTAAATTTTATTTATTTTCTTCTTTTAACTTTTAATAAAGAATCTAGTGGTATTAATATTTCTTAATCATATTTTTAAGAGCAACTATTTAACTTATTTGTATTTTATTAGTTTTAAATAGATTTTATTTCATTCAAAATATTGACTAAAGAAAAAAAAGAGAGAGAAACCTAAACTACCCAACAATCCCACTTTCACTTAATATCCTCCCACAATCTCACTTAACCTCTCTAACTCCCTCCCACAAACAAAAAACGTACATGCACACCACCATATAAACACACGCACACTCAAATGAAAAAGACACACGGACAAAGCAAGAAATAAAAACAGAAAACGGACGAAAAAGATTGAAAAAATAAGAAACAAAGGAGAAAACAAAAAACGAGAGAATGAGAAACAAGAAGGATAAAAGAGTATTAAAACCATAGCAGAAGAGGAAAATAAAGGAAGAGAGTTTGGATTTTTGTTCGAATTTTCGATGATGACGTTTGTGTTTTCCTTTATTTAATTCACCACGCAGATTTTATTCGATCATGTACTTTTCATTTTATAAGTTTTTATGATAAACCAAATCATGAATAAAGTTGGTTTAAATGATTTCAGGTGTTATTTAGCATGTGTGGTTGATTAATTATGTGAGTCATTATTATTGATACGAATGTACGTTTAAGTTATTGAATATTTATACTTATACATTTAAGGGTTAACAAGTAATTGGGAGAATTAGATCATATTCAAATTGAAATTGTTTTAACAAAAGAAGGGAAAAAAAGCATGACAAAATTAAGTAACTGGTAAAGAAATATCAATACTTTACTGTTTAAGCAAACAAATTATATAATCAAAGCAAATATGGATTATTTTAGCCTATTCTAGGATACTATCCATGATGTATAAAATAGTTGGATGAAATTATAGTATGGATGCTCAAGCACCTTTACTTTAGTTCGTTAAAAAATATTTTCTTCTTTATTTTTAATTTAAAAACTTTACTTGACATGTTTGACTAAGCTATGAAATTAATAAAATGTTTTGATACTTGCATTATGTATATTGTTTCCTTTAATGAATGAGTTAAAATTACTCATAAACATTCACATGTAAATCTTATGCACAACACTTCTCAGTATTTGACTTGAAGTTTGTTCATGTTTGTCATTTTATTTTTTTACCATATAATAGTCTATTTAATTCTTAATTTGGGTTCATATCTCTTTCAAGTATTTTTAGTTGTAATTTTCATACTTTTTCAAATTATTTTCTGTATTTTATGATTGAGTTTTTGCTTATTGATACTGTATTTTTCTAGTTTGGGTTGAATTTTTTATATACGATAGTATTATCTTGGGTTAGAATTAGCATGTATGATTAATTAATTTACTATTTATTACTATGAAAAAGAATGAAACAAGATGAGACACGAGTTTTACTTCCAAACTCACTATTAAAAGGATTTTAAATTCATAAAAGAATGAGTTAGGTTCTTAATCTTAAGAAAATTAAAGTTTAACATACAAGAGAAAATTAACGATGAAGTTGGAAAGCCCTGCCACCTACCATTCGTTATAATAAAATTTATCATACCATTTGAAGCCAATCTCATTGGGTTGGGTAGATTCTAAACACGTTAGGTGCTTACGTAGATTGAGAAAATGGAAATGATCCATAAATGCCTTAAAGGCGCAAGAAATATATCAAAACTTGTGGTATGACCGCAAAGTACTGCTACCGGCAAACCACACATTAATGTAATAAAATAATAAAAAATAAATAAAAAGCGGGATAAAAGTCACTTTTAGGTTAACAAATGTTATATATCCAAAAGATTAATTTAAGCCAGACGTGAGTCATTAAAGCGAACGTGCTAGAATCACGGGACTCGAAGGGTGCCTCATACCTTTCCCTCCGTCAATAGAATTCCTTATCCGAATCTCTAATTCACAGACCAAAGAGAAAGAGTCATTTCCTTTTGATTGGGGATTCAATAAGGTGACTTGAAACACCCAAACTCCATTCCAATTGGCGACTCTGTAAAATAAATAATTCCTTTTCAAAACATCACTTTAATTGGAAAAATCCATTTTCTCTAAAATCAACTCTCTAGCGGGATTGGGGAGGTAAAAATAGGGGTGTGGCAACCAGGAAATGATAGAATAAGAAGATAGGGAATTCAGGGACCTTTCAAATGTTGGTGTCGTGACAATCCCAATAATGAGACTTTGTCTTATGTTTTCCTAAAATTCTATACTGCTAATAGGACTTGGTCCTACTTTGCTTCTTGTGAAGGTATAAATGTAACTGGTCTTCCTTTAAGAAAAGTCATAATGCAGTGGTTGAATGCAAAAGTGAAGAAGGATATGGGCTCCTATTACAATGCTTTATGAGTATGATCATATGAGAATTATGGAAAAGAAGAAATCTCAGTAAGCATCAAAAGAAGAATACCTCACAGTTAAAAGTGATACATACTATCACTAAAAACATGCAGATATTGCTTAAGATGAGGAAGCAAGGAAGGATCTTTCCTACTAACGGGAAGGAAATAGAAGGAGATGGAAAATTTCACACCTAGATTGAGGTAATACAAGTGATGTGGAAGTTTATAACATAGATAGGGCATTAAGAGGCAATCCTGGACCTAACTCTTATGATTTTTATGTAAGTGATGACAGAGGGAATTTAATATATGCAGAATTTGGAACAATTGAAGATACAACAAGCCGTAAGAAGAAGCAACAACTTTGTTACAAACTAGCAAACATTATAATAAGGCAGGGCATCAGAAAGCAATTTTTCAAATGGACTCCTTAATTTTATTCAAGGTTATGTAGAAGAATTGGACATGTCCATGGTGCATTGTAGATAAAGTGGAGGAATACAATCACTATTTCCAAATAAAGTTCAAACATTTCATCATATTTTAGGAGAAGGAAATGCTTTAGCTGATTTCTTAGCAAACACAACAATAGATAAAAGAGGAAGCAATTTTACAAGTTTTAACAATCTAAAACCCGCTGGTAGAAGGTTGATTAACAATGACAAATTACAAAGTCCTTACTTAAGAGTATCTCCATTAAAGGGATAAGGGGCTAAAAACGCTTAGCATAATGTTCATCACACGCATAATTACAAATAGCCACAAAGGCATCAAAAATAGTGAAATGTTGTTTAGCCTATATACAACAACCAATAAAAAGGACCCGACAAAAGTGATGGATCTGAAGTCAGATTGGGATGGAGAAATTGTTGCCAAACAGCTCAACATTGGGGCGGTGGATTAAAGCTGCCCTTGCACTTCATTCCAGTTCCACCTGAGGAAAAGAACAAGGTTAGTACATGCAAGATGAAAGATAGGAGCGGGGAAATATATTACCAATTGATCAGTAATAGTAACAACAGATAAGATCCTGCAGAGATGAAAAGGAAGCCTACACCATTCACCAGAGAACACAACTGCCAAGGAAAAAAGAGCATTAGAGGAGATCTAAATCTAAAGCAAAGCAGAGCAAGGAAGAACAAATCTGACTCTTGATAGTTGAGAATTCAATAGCAGTATTCAGACACATAAGACCACGGATGTTGATAACCCACAAGAGGAGAAGGATGAACTTAGAATTGAAAAGTGGCGGCAACATGAGCTTAGATGTTAGAAAAAGTGGAGAGATAGGAAATGAGTCTTTTTTAGAAATCCTACAAGGTTTATATATGACCAATTCGGGTTAACCGAATTGAGGCAGGACCATTTTTTATTTTTGTTTTTGTTTGTGGACTTTTATGGGTGTTGGGCCTTTGTACTGTATTTTTACTTATAAGTTAGTAAAATCCTCAAAATTACCTAAAAAAAAATTAACACAAGTTTCGTTGCTTTTTATTTTTATATAGGGGAAAATAGTAGTTTTCATCCCTGTGTTAGGGACGAAAATAATTATTTAAAACACAACAGTAGTGTAATAGATACATGAATTGAATATTAAAAAATCAAAAACTTAGAGAATTAAAGAACCAAGTATATTTATAAATTATAATATTCATCACCATAAATATAAATGTCAACAACAACAATAACAATAATATATCCACTACATGCAATAACAATAATATATTTAATACATTCCCATATAATGTGATCTGAAGAGGGTAGAGTGTATGCAGTCCACACCATTACTTCAGAGATGGAATAGAGAGGTTGTTCGATAGATCCTCCACTAAAGAAAAATATATAATCTAAGAAAAAGATGTACAAGGATACAAAAGATTATAAAGAGTCACAATAATATATAATAACTGAAGTGAAAACACAATTCACTTTTCCTTTTATTTATTTCCTTCATTTTTTATTTACACTTCACTTAAAACCCAGCAATTTATGCAGATGGTATGTTTGAAAGATTGTCATTTTGCTTTACCCAAAATATTCATAATAGCTTATTGAAGAACATTTACGTTTGGAGTTTTTTGTTCTTTTTACAAAAATTAAACCCCACGTGAATTTCAATTTTTAAAATTAAACTAACTCAACGTATCTTTGCTCCCCACCACCCCTTCTCCCCCCTCTTCCCCGGGGGCCCCTCGTTTTCCCCCCTTCCTTTTACTAATAATAAAATTCCACAAATTCGTTGATGTAAAACAATTGGATGTGAAAATTTTTCAAAAAAAGAAAAGTAAATCCAGAAGTTCATTGAACATAACAAAAAAATGAATAAATTCTTTTAAATACAGTAAAATTGATGAAAGGAATAAGAGGTTTCTAGCAAAAAGAGAACTAACAAAAAGAACTACTGACTGGATCATTTTTCGTGGGTTGAAGAACAGAAAACAGAAGAATGAGAAAAAAAACCATTAGACATGGAAAGTAGAGAAGGGAAGTTAGACATGGAAAGTAGAGAAGGGAAGTAATACTTATCTTTTCTTCTTAAAAGGACAAGGCCCTCACACTAATACAACTGGTTGTAAGCTAAGGATATTTTGGATAAAGCAAAAATGTATATCTTGCTTACATACTATCTTCATATATATATATATATATATATATATATATATATACTAGTTGCATAAGTTACGTGCTAAGTTCGGCCCGACTTCATGATATAAATATTAAAATTTTAGTTTACAAAAAATATAAATTAAGTCACATTTTTTCTATTATATAATTATTTAATTTATTGATACATTGATTATGTCTTGTTTGATAAGTCATATGATTATTAATGTTTTTATGTTATATAATTGGATAACTTTTAAATGACTTTATTTATGAGGAAGGAAGTATGAAGGAGAATTAACAAATACGAATTAATGTAGAATTCAATTTAAAATAAATACATGATGTGTTCAACATGTTTTAATTTTTTTCATATTTGACTGGTTAGATGTTTGAAAAAAAAAAATATTTTCTCTCGTGAAATAAATCTTTTTAGACTTACAAAAATGACTTCGTGAAAATAGAAAAATTATCTTCCTCATGTTACATTTATTGATCCCTTTGTTCTTCAATACACCTTCTCTACACTCCCAGCTGTAGCTTCCATCTCCATCAACCCTTATCCCATCTTTGATAGTACTTATCTAAATTGTATATAAATAATTTTTAAATACTAATACTTTACTACTGAATATAAATCTCTCTTGATTTGCTAAAATAATAAGTAAAAAGGAGTCAAACAAAATAAAAAAGAGAGATAAAAGGATATTCGTTTGTTTCTTTGACTTGACAAATAGCTTAAGGATCAAATATATTGAGAGTAGAACATACGAAATTATCTTTATTATTTATGTTTTAAAAATTACATTTGACTTTTAATACTTTATGTAATTGCTTAATAAAATAATAATAATATAGAAAAAAGTTATAAATCTTTTGTGAATTACTAAAATACATAAGTAAGAAAAATAATTAATTTTTAATATAAGAAGTAAGTAAAAAAAAAAAAAAAGAACAAGTAATTCATAAGGAACAAGAAGAGATGATTAAAAATTACTACTATGTTTAATTCAATTATAAATATCATGAAATGATAAATGAGAACAAATGTAATTATATGTATGAAAAAAAGAAAAATCATGTGTTACTATCTAATTGCATTAAAAGCTTTGTGAGGTCTACTAATATATATATATATATATATATATATATATTGTTTAAATTTGCATATGTGGATATAATTGTGTATATGTTTATATTGCAACTATATAGAAGCATGAGTAAGCATGCAGCTAAACCAGACAGCTGATGGTTGTCATGTCTGTTTTTAGTTGTCTGCTTCTAGTCGAGGGCATTTTTATAATTTTATATTTTATATTTTTATTTGATAATTTATTTTTATTTATAATCTATTATATATGTAAAAACTGTGTAAAAATATTATAATTATATTAATAATTTAAATTATTTGTAAAAAAATTTGGTTGATTCGAAATTCTACCAATGCAATATAAATTCAAATATATTAGTTTCGAGAAAATTAACCTAAATTACAATAATTAAAAAATTAAGATACTTAAAAAAATGTATTAAAACATTTATTTAACTTTTCAAATTCTATCAATGTCATATAATTAAAATAGAGGAACTAAAATATATTACTTGAAAATTACATAGAAAGTCGTATAAATTATAATAATTAATAATTTAAATATCTAAAATTATATGTAACAAATTTGATTGACTTTCTAAAATGTTTCATCAATGCCACATATATTAGGATAAAAAAGTAATATATAGTATTTGAAAATTATATAAAAATTTTATAAATTAATAATTAATAACTTAAAATATTTAAAAATTATATAAAAAATTTAACTGACTTTTCAAAATTTCATTTATACTACGTAAATTAGGAAAAAAAGTAATATACATTGAATCTGTACTGGGACGAGCTCCAAATATCTAGTATTACTATTACTACTATATATAAATGTGAGTGAAGCACACAGATGATGATTGTTATGTGTGCTTCCTCACAGAGGTATTTTCGACATTCAACTATTTGTGTGCTTTAAAGAGATTGTAACTTGTTACTCTATTGATGTTCCATATTTTAAGTAGACCACAAGACCACCCAATAATTACATAATGATCCTCCTATCATTTATGTTTAGTTGAAGTTTGTGGGGCCAAAAATGTACAGTTCCTCAAAGGTGAAAATGGACAAAACCATGGTAGATCGTTCACCAGATTCCTAGATTCTACCAGAACCACCAGACAAAGGTGTTTCCAGCGCTGCTAACCTCACTCCCGTCTCCTACAGCGACATCCTTAAGGCCCATACCCTCAGTGTCACAAGCTCTCTACCGGAGCTACTAATAGATTCACCCACGTTCGAAACTAACGATTCAAGCGATGTGGTTTCATTAACAATGGAAGACAAGGAACGGATCTACGAACCATGATGCTACTCAATCATCGTGAAAGCAGTAGGTAGGAGATTCAACCACCAATACCTACGGAAGAAACTTGCCGATCTATGGAAAATTACAGACCCGTTTCCTCTTATTGACCTGGGAACGACTTCTACACTGTAAAGTTTAATAGGAAAGATCTACAAAGGAAAATACTGCAACAAGGTCTATGGTTCATAGCCGGTGCCTACCTTTTCGTTAGTAGTTGGGTTCCGAACTTTGTTCCCAGTCACTCCAGAGTGTTAACTACTGCAATTTGGGTCAGACTACCCGAGTTACCAACTGAATTCTACGATACAATTATCTTGGAGAAGGTTGGGCGGATGATCGGGTCCCTAGTAAAAGTGGACGCTTGTACTTCAGCAGCTTTATAGGGTCGTTATGCATGGATCTGTGTGCCAATACTGATGGACGCTCAGGTCAAGCAATCGATCAACATAGGGAATCATCAACAAGTTCTTCACTATGAGGGAGACGAATTTCTATGCAACTCTTGCGGGAAGTATGGTTACCTTCAAACATAACAAAAGAAAAGCCAATCCCAAAGATCATGCCCATGCTAGAGCCGGCGAAGCCAGTCCAGATAAATCTTCTAACACTCATAGGAGCACCTCCGGGAAGGGAAAGACGATTAGTATTGAAACCCTACCCCAGGATAAAGGAGCTGGAACTTCCACCTCCAGGCCCATTCACTATTCTTTCCTTGGTGGGCTACGTCTAGCACCCCACAACGGCCCAGCTACTCCATAGCCCAACAAGGATGAAACCAATACGTCGGATCCAAATATGGGCTTTTTAAAAGTGAATTTTACTAAAAACATTTCTAAGGAAGTCCCTAAGCTCAATTGGTCTCTGGGTACGGCCCACAAGCCTTCTTCCGTGGAAATAGAGGCTCCTGCAGTTTTAACGGTCTTGTCAAAGACTTTTAAGACCTCAAAACCTCAAAATTTGGAACGCTCACTGACTGCTACTAACCATCCCTCTATGGGATTTTAACCTCTCCCTTCTGCGGTGGCTCGAAGTCAAATCACTGATTCTGATATGACAGAAATGGAGGTGGAACCTTTAAACGACATAAACCCCCATATTCCTAGCACTCTCATTGATTGCCCCATTACTCATAGTCCGAATCATCCTAACACTCTCTTGCCTACTTCTAATTATGGACCTCCCCAACATAATCACCTTTACCACGACCCTACTACTAATGAACCATTTCCCATTCTCTTGGCTTGAGATGGGCTTAGAGAATCAGCCAATCCCCCTTCAATTGGAATGGCAGGGGATTAAGTTCAGACTGATAATACAGAACCCCTGTTACTTGGCGTAGCTAGTAATGGAGGGTTTGAATAAGGGCCTTCAGAATATGGGCCAGAACATATGGTTGACTACCTTCTGAGGCTAACCAACCAAGCACATTTGGGACCTCTGTCCCAGGAAATGCTGAACGCAGAATGACCCTAACAGGTCAATCTCTGCCCTTTCTACCTCCCAAAATACCTCAAATATTGGAGAGGGCCCCCTTTTTTGTTCTAGCGCATGGGACCCACCTAACTCAGGACATATTACTTCTGAGACCTCAGTCCTTGGCCTCACCAGTAACTCCACAGGAAGTTACAGAAATGAAGGTAACTCTCGAGGCCCTAAGATAGAACAATCAAGAATTGGAGAACATCTTAGCTTCCCTGAAAACTCCATGAACAGAGGTTGAAACCTTAGAAAGGACACTTCATCTCACATTCAACGATGTCATAAGTGAGATGACCATAATCCTTATACCGCAAGAGCTAAATCTCATAGACTTGGAAATAGTTCCACCATCTCCCTTGATGGGGAATTTCTACAAGACAAAAATGTCTCCTCTCTTAAGGAAGAGGAAATCCCCAAAGGAGGAGACCTCGACTAAAGAAAAGGCAAGGACATACTACTGGAGCACCCAACCCCCTAACCTTTCATAAAGAATTGTATAATATGGAACACTAGGGGGGCTAACGGGGCAGACTTCAAAAGACACTACAAGGCCATGGTTGATCTCCACAAACCTATTATCCTTGCTTTCTTGGAAACCCATATGGGTGACCACAATCAGCTGGCTGAAATACTTGGTTTTGCCAAGAAAATCCAGTACTCGGCTGTTAGACACTCTGGTGGCATAGCCATCATGTGGAATGATGAAAACATTAAAATCAATGATATCAACATTTCCCTCCAGGACATCCATGTCACTGTTCAAGTCAGTAACCTTTCTTCCACTTGTTTTTTAGTGCTGTATATGCTAGTAACTCCCTTAAGAAGAGGAAAAACTGTGGGAACAACTTATGATCTTTGCGGATTCCATAAGGGATGCCTCTAATAATGCTTGGCTGGTCGGAGGTGATTTTAATAAAATTCTTAAATCCTCTAAGAAATTTGGGGATAACCTCATTAATCACAACAGGGCTAGCCTCTTCTGGGATTGCCTAAACCATTGCAGCCTTTTAGACCTTGGGTTCAAGGCAACAAATTCACTTGGTCTAACAAAAGATTCAGAAACAGAGGCTCCCTAATTCTGGAAAGACTTGATAGGTGTCTAGCTAATGAGTACTGGATAAATCTTTTTCCTGAAGTTTCTGTAACTCATCTCCCTAGAACTTAGTCTGATCATTCTCCTTTGCTTCTGAATCTTTCTAAACACCACATGATTTCCTCTAAAACCTTTAGAATGGAAACCATCTGGTGCTCCCATCCCACCTTCCCTGACATGGTTAAAAAATGCTTTTAGTGCTCCACTGACCTTACTCAAGATACTGGAAATTTTTAACCTATCATCACCTTTTGGAATAGAGAGATCTTTGGGAACCTCTTTTCTAAAAAGAGAAAAATTCTAGCTAGACTTGAAGGTATCCAAAGGTCGGAAGATTATCCCTTCAACTCCTTCCTTCATAATCTTGAAATCCATCTTTCCAAGGAATATAGTGATGTTCTCAGACAGGAGGAGAAATTTTGGAGACTCAAATCTAGAATAACCTAGCTCACTGAAGAAGACCAAAACACCAAGTTCTTCTGCACATCCACCATCAATAGGAGAAGGAACAATAGGATTAACCCCATTAAGGATGACTCTGGAAACTGGCACTACACTCCTGAGGACATCTCTACCACAGTCCTCAACTTCTACCATCACTTTTTTCCCCTGAACAAATATCTTCCTTTCTTAGCTACAAAAATAACCCCTCCTCCAGGGGATCTCTAAGATCTGAAGACCATCCCTCCTTAGCAGCAATACCCAGTCTAGAGGAGATTAAAAGAGCTATTTTTTCTTTTCACCCCAATAAGGCCCCGGGGCCAAATGACATTCACCCTCTTTTCTATCAGAAATACTGGACTATCTTAGAGCCTTCCATACTTCAATTCTACTATCACACCTTCTCTTATGGGACTATAGATGAACATGTAAACTCAAACTACCTCTGTCTGATTCCTAAATGCAAGAATGCTACTAACCTTAGGAACTTTAGACTTATTGGCCTGTGTAATACCCAATACAAAATCATTACTAAGATCATTGCCAACAGACTAAAACTTCACTTTGGTAACCTAATCAGCCCCTCACAATCTAGCTTTCTTGCCAATACAAGGGCTTCTGACAATGCCATAATTGTCCAAGAATAGATCACTTACTTTTCCAAGATGAAAGGTAAGAAAGCTAACATGATGCTTAAAACTGACCTTGAGAAAGCTTTCGATTGACTTGAATGGTCTTTCATTAGACAGGCCCTTCACTGCTTCAACTTTCCCATTAACCTCATCAAGCTCATCATGTCTTGTATCTCTACTTCTTCTATCTTTATCCTCATTAATGGAGGTAAAACAACCTTCTTCCACCCAACTAGAGGCATCATACAGAGAGACCCCATCTTTTCCTACATCTTTATACTTTATATAGAACTTCTGTCTAGAAGGATTGACCATGAGGTGGATCTCCTTCATTGGGACCTAATCTCTATCTCCAGTACAGGTCCCAAGGTCTCTTACCTTTTCTTCACTGATGACCTTATCCTTTTAGCCAAAGATGATGAGAAGATTTGTAACACCATCACTGCCACTCTAAATAGTTTCTCCATCTATTCTGGCCAAAGAGTTAACAACTCTAAATCTAAAGTTATTTTCTCTGCCAACTGCACACCCAGTTAAAATGCCAGCTTGCTAACCTTCTACACATCAATCCCAAAGTTAAGCTGGGAAAATATCTGTGATTTCCCATCTTCCACTCCAAACCTAGTATTAGGGACTTCCAATTCATTATTGACTCTCTTAATACTAAACTCAGTGGTTGGAAAGACAAACTGCTTAATATGGCTGGTAGAACCATCCTTGCTAAAGCTTTTCAAAGTAGTATTCCCAACCACGTGATGCAGTACATTTCCATTCCCAAACTTATCCTAAATCGTATTGATAGAATCATTAGGAGCTTCATATGGGGATCAACCTCTGAGAAGAGGAGAATACAAATAATTTCCTGGAATACTGTGACACTCCCCAAGAATGAAGGTGGCCTTGGTATCCAAAAAGCCTCTGCCAAGAACTACTCCCTCATCATAAGTCTAGCCTAAAGAGCCATGACCCAGCCTGATAACCTTTGCGTTAAGCTTCTGAAAAGTAAGTACCACAGAGATGGGGCAACTTGCGAAGTTTATGACTCAAAAATTTGGAAGAACATCTACCATGCCTGGGCCAAATGTAAGGAAGTTGCTACCTGGGCTGTCAAGGATAGTTCACATGTCCTTTTTTGGTATAATAGATGGATTCCTAACTCCCCTTCCCTCAGGAATCTCATCCAGGGTCCTCTAACACCTTTTGATGAGATAATAAAACTTTGCCAAGTTTGGCACCAGGGCTCTTGGAGTTTTGAAAATATCTCCATAGACCTTCATTCGGAGCTCACTCATCATATTAGGAATTCGTTCTTTCCTAACACCAAAGTGGTTAGGGATTCCCCTGTCTGGGCCATGAATGGTAAAAGGACCTTTCCTCGAAAGGTGCCTATCAATACTTGCTCAAGGCCGAAAAATACCAAGCTGGGAGTAATGTCAAGACCTTTAGATGGATCTGGCAGCTCCCTACTCTTCCTAGAATTAAGTTTTTCATTTGGCTCTTGCAGCATGACAAGCTCCTAACGGGGTTTAATCTAGCTAGGAGGGGATTGGACATCAACCCAAATTGTAATTTTTGTAACCACGCAATTGAAGATACCAACCACCTCTTCTTCACTTGTCCTGTAACCTCCACATTTTGGACTGACACATTCAACAAAGCTAGATGCCCCCCAGCCTACTCACTCTCAAACTCCTTCTCTCATCACTGGTCCAGCACTTGAAGGACCACTAAGCATAAGGCCTACGATAAAGCTCTTCTCTCGAACGAAATCATCCCTCAATGCCTATGGACTATCTGGAAAGCAAGGAACAATAACCTTTTTCAGCAAGGTCGTTTCAAACCTTTCTTTGATCAGGCCTACAATGAAGCTTTTGAATACAAATTCCTCATGAACAAAACCTCTAATAGAGCCCTTAAGCTCTCCATACACATCAAGTGGAACCCCCTTGGCAAACCACTATAAGCTCAATGTTGACGGCTCTTGCTTAGGCAACCCTGGAAAGGGAGGAATAGGTGGCGTTATCTGTAACCACTCAGGTGAATAGATTTTAGGTTTCACCCAAAGTTTTATGTTTGCTACTAATAATCAATTGGAGCTAATAGCACTCAAGGTAGGAATTTTTCTAGCCATTCAATACACCCTCTCTCCTATTGAAATTATACTGATTCTCTTAAAATCTTGCGTATGCTTAGAGATGGAAATGATCACTATGATGGCATTATTAATCTTTGCAGGTCAAAGCTAGGAGAGGCGGGCTGCCCAGCAGTCCACCATTGCTTTAGGGTACAGAATCAGGTCACGGACAAGCTCGCCACACATGGGGCGGCCTCAAACTACCTTGAAGAGGCCCATCTTTTGCTAGTTCCACCTATGTATGTTCATCAAGACTTGGGAGAAGACATGAGAGGAACTTATTTTGAAAGACATATAAATTCAAATGCTCAATCCTTAGCTGAAAAATTAAGTCACTCTTTTATAATTAACCCGGGCTGAACCCTGTGCCCTTGTGCTACTATTTCTTTGCGTTTCTATATTAGTATGTACCCTTACCACAAAAAAAAAGAAGTTTGTGGGGCCAAGTAACTTTATTATGACGGCTGAGGCTTTTTCTCATTTATATTTGTAGTGAGGCTTCTTTTAATTTATTTATACTTGTAATAATGAAATAGTTCCTTCATTTTATTTTTTTTGGTCCTATTATTAAAAATAATTGTATTAATTCATTTGTCTAATTTATGAAATTTTATCAACTTAAAATATGTAAAAACTATCTAACATATTTAATACACTTTCTCAAATATTTCATTATTGCCACATAAATTGAAATACGAAGAGTAGCATATAGTGTCAGAAAATTATATAAAATTACTATAAATCACTAATTAACAACTTAAAATATTTAAAAATCATATTAAAAATTTGCTTGACTTTTCAAATTTCATGTACACCACATATATCATGATAAAAAAAGTAACATATATTGGGCTTGTGCTGGCACGAGCTCCAGTATGTAGTTGATATATATATACCAGTTAGGGGTACACATCGATCGATTCAGTTCGATCTTATGTGTTATTAGTTCGATTTATCGATCTTTGACTTTTAAATATGCAAAATCAATAACCAACCAATAAGATATTTTCTTATCAATTTTTGATTTATTGGTTTTTGATCCTTAATGGTTCGATTTTCGATTTAAACAATAAGAAAATACTCATAAAATAGAAATATTAACAACTAACATAAAAAAGCGAAATCTTAGTTGCCGCCAAAATCTTACGCAATGCGTTTTAGTTTACAAGAATCTTAAACTTAAACTGAATGTTTTTCAAATTGAATCCTAATTATTGGAAGCTACTAACTGCTTCAAGCTTTCCAATATGACAATTCCCATGCTTTGTATTGTGTCTTTGTTGTCATGAATAGGTTAATACTTTCTGAATCTCTGAATTGTGAATAAGTAGTGTATAATATATATATAAATTTATATATATAACACAAATAGGGGTAAAACAGTAACTTAGTTATCTTTATTGGGTTATCGGTTAAACCGATAACCCAATAAGCTAAAATCAAAATCGAACCGTTTACCTAATAAAGTTTTTTATAAAATCAATAAAAAATCGTTAATCCAATAACCCAATATCAATAACCCAACAACATTTTTATCGATTTGATTTATCGATCGATTCTTTTTTTTACACACCCCTAATACCAGTGCATAAGAAATTAAAAAGCCTATAGTTGACTTTTTCGTAATGTTATCGTTCAAGGAGAGGACAAAAATAAGCTTCTTGTTTCTAACGAAATTTACTTAAGCTCATCCATTTATTCAATTTTTTTGCATAATTAATACCATGCAATAAATTAAGAAAAAACTACAAGAAGTAGCATACTTAAGACATAAATTATGAAAAGTAGCAACACTTTAATGAAATTACATTGTGTAGCAAACATAACATTATTTTAAGTGTGGTCCCCCACTTACTTTATTTGACAAGTTACGATGTATAAGTCCCTTTTTTCATGTCACTTCTCTTTCTCTTTCTTTTAACTGATTTTTACTTTCCCTTTTATTGCTTGGAATCTCTTAGATTACTCTTTCAATTTTTTCCTTTCCCATAAATTACTCTTATTTAAATTAGTAAATTCGTTTTTCAAATCAAACTCAATTATGAAAATTATTAGCTTCATGATATTCAAAATATCAAAATTTCACTATCTTATATCTCTAATTTTTTCTTTCTTTCTAGTTTTTTTATTCTTTTAATTATTTTATTTTTTTATTTTAATTTCTTTTTATTTTTCATTTTTTTCTTTCCACTTTATTTTTTTTCCTTTTTCTTTTATTTCTTTATTTTTTTCTTATTTTTTCCTTTCTCATTTTTTTTTTTTTTCTTCTTTTTTTTTTCTTTTTTTTTTCGCTTTTGCTTTTATACTTCTATTTATACTTTCTATTTCTCTCTTTTTTTTTTCTTTTTCACTTCTTTTTCAGATTTTATTTTTTGTTTTTGTCTTTTTCTTTTTTCTTTTTTTATATTTACTCTTCTATCTCTATTTTTATTTTTAAGAGACAATTAACTATATCACATATACATATTAAAAAAATATACAAAATAAATAGACATACAGATCTACATATGTATTTATAGGAAAAATATACATATATATCTGCATATGTATTTACAGAAATACATATCTGACTCACATGTATATATCATGTATTTTTTGATTATCTATATGCATATGTATATAGTTGTCCTTTTTGTTATAGAGATTTTGTGTCATATATGTTTATATATACATATGAGTGAGATACGTATTTTTGTAAATACATATGCATGTTTTGTATTGTAAATAGATATCTAGATCTGTATGGCTATGTATTTTATATATTTTTTGAATATGTGTATGTGATATACATATTTGTATTTTTAAAATAAAAGTTAGATATAAAAGAGTAAAAAAATAAATTTAAAAAAATAATAAAAACAAAAAAAAAGAAGTGAAAAAGAAAAAAAATTGAGTTTGAGCATCTCGAAAAATTAATTTTGGTCACTATATTGTTCGATCAGTTCAATTTACTGTTGCATTACTTTTTTTTCGAAATTCGTTTACAAACTATTCAAAAATAATTTAACGAAATAAATTATTAAATTTTACAACGTAACGGAAAATTGATTTTGATCACTCTAACGAAAAATCGTTAATGACTCAAAATATTCAAAAATAATTTAACGAAAAATCGATTTTGCTCACTATATTTGACCGAAACATCAGTAATGACTCAAAAAAATCTGAACAAAATAATAGTAATGGTTCAAAACAAAATTTAGAATAAAATTTTTTTGATCGATTTCAAACAACTAATGAAAGAAAACAATATTACGATTAAATACGTTCAACAAAAGTAATAGGTTAATTTGAATTTTCGAAGATATTAAACAGAAGAAGTTTCAGTTGAATTTGATTTTGATTTTTTTTTGGGTTGAAAACGATAATGTGAAACTGAAATTCGAATTTTGATTTCAGTTGGTAACAAATAACACAAATCATGTTAATTAAGAGGTTTTAATGGAAAAGGAATCTCCACATTTAATTCATGGCTAATTATACCTTATTTAACTCAATTGATTTGAGTTAAATTTAGCAGTAAAATGATTTGTATATATATTTTTATAGCAATAATTTGTTCAAATATAAAATACAAGTTGCTAGTTTGAGTAATTATGAAAGTGTTGTTATAAATCTCATAATTCTTAATTATGATATTTATGAATTTTACCCACAAATTAACTGTGTCTTTATTTATTGCTTCAAGAGTTCCTTTTTATATAAATAGCATAAATACCAATCCTTTTGGAAGTAGTTACACTCTTTCCCATATTTTTAATTACTTTACTCTCTCTCCCTATTAATATATATAATATAACCGACATATACATAGTATTTTGTGTATATGTTGAGATTTTTGTAATATATTTAGAGAGTTGAGATTTTTTGTAATATTGAAAACATAAGTTATGTATTTGTGTAATTGATAGTTCTTTTTTGGATCTGGGCCTAATGTTATTTGGGCTACTGATTTGTGATGTTTATCTTTGGATCACTATGTATTTATGTTAACGTATACTGAGAAAAGTATAGAACATAGCTAATTTTTTTCTTTAAATAAGCTATATAACAATATTTTAAATAAAGAGAAAAATTCATAAGCAGCAAATTTAGGCCCTTAAATAAGAGAGCGACAACAACATTTTGATAATTAACTCAAACAGCATGTAGTATATGTATGTGACATGCTTTTTTTTTTTTTTGGTGAAATACATATACATTTAAATTACTAAAAATTACACAAATACATAACTTATATTTCCAATATTACAAAAAATCCCAACTCCCTAAATATATTACAAAAATTCCAACATATACACAGAATACTATGTATATGTCGGCTATGTTATGTATATTAATAGGAAGAGAAAATAAAATAATTTAAAAAGTGAGAGAGTGTAAATTGATATTTATGTTATTTATACAAATAATTCTCCTAATTTTTAGTTAACTGTTGAGATATAAAAGGAACAAAATCTGCTCTAATCACTAAAAAATCACTGACTATTAAAGGAAGATAACATTTCCAGGAAGCCAATTGAAAGAGATTCAAAACAGAAACAACTCTTCTTTTTTTTATATATTTTATATTTTCACATTTCTCGCACTCTTTGTATTTTATATTTTCACCTCTTTCTCTTTTTTTTTTTTCTTTCATTTTTTATTGAATTTTATATTTTATATTTTATATTTTATATTTTATATTTTTACATCTCTCTCCCTCTTTAATTTTATATTTTCGCCTACCTCTCTTTTTCATTTTTGTTTTTTGGTATTATATATTTTATAGTTTTTTGTAGTTTATTTTGGTATCAAACGATACATTTTAAATAAATTTATCATTTGCATTTGGATGATTTAGCCGTGAATATATACAATTTATCATTTGTATTTAGATGATTTAGTTGTGAATATGTACAATTTACAATTTGCATTTGGATTGTTTAGCAATCAATATGCAAAATTTACCATTTGTATTTCTACACAAATAAAGTATAAGCAACATTATTTGTATTTGCTTGAGCCTATCATGTACAAATATGCATGAATCATTTGTGTAACACACTGAAAATCCAAGCTAAACGTAGAACCATGCTTCAAGTACAAGTGAAATTAAACATCATATTTTGGTAATGGGGAAAGTGATTTAGACATGTATTAAGACCACAAATAATTCCTAGTACATAGCCAAGTTGAAACATTTCTTACCAGTTGTTTTCTTGAGAAGAATCTTCTTATAGTCAACTTTAAACAAGTATAACTCCTATATTTTGAAGACTTTTTTTGAGCTGAAGACCCATCAAATGAAAGGTCTTTGAGTTTTCTTTCCAACACATCTAATTTTTCATTAATCTATTTTCAAAGATAAGAGTTATGACCGTTTTAAAAAAGCACTGTCCAACAGTGAAATAGTACAAAGTAAAACACGGTCTTGGTCAGATTGTAAGATTGTGCAATGAATTCGTTTACATGAAATAGCCCCAAATCTAAAAGTTGACAAATATACCTCATGAGGACGAGGATCAGTGAAAAAGAGATTTGTTGTTGTTGTGCGAGGGTTAAGTGGAAGCCATTGAACATTTATTCATTAAATATTTAGCTGCTAATAGAATTAGGTCAAATTTTGCAGCTATAACAGGGCTAACAAGTCTTTTTTTTTTCAGCTCAAGGTATTATTTTAAGGTGGTGAAAAGCTGAAGTTAACCCTAAACTTAATCATTTATAAAGCATTTTCATTGCTTATTTTGTGGCAAATTTGAAAAAAAAATAAACTCAATTGCTCATGGAGGCAAAATGTCAATCTACAAGATAGAAATGGATATGAGCAGGAATATTATTCAATTAGCTAAACACAAATGTCCTTGCTTAGTGAATATGCCTAATTCTTGGCCAGCTTTAGTTAAGTTTCTTGAGGAGTATGAACCCTTAATCAGATGTAAGGTTGTTCCTTCTAGACCACCAAGATCAAGTGCATTTAAATGCAACTCAGATGGTACCTCAAAGAGAAACCCTGAAGCTAGTGTTGCAGCATTTTATGTCAAAAAGATCGAGTGAGTGATTTAGATTGTGAAGAATCTAGAGTATTGAAGAATGGTACTAATTTGATAGCTAAGGTATATGCTTTGAGATTAAGGCTGGAGTTCTGTATAAATGAGAGGCTGCTTCACTAACGTTTGAAATAGATTCACTAGCTCTAAACAAATGATATATGGAAATTGGGAGATACTGTAAAGGACTGAATTTGTGATTTTTATTTATATGTATTTTGATCGTTTTACCTTTTTCTGTAGTTGCTACATGTTGATTTTAAGGTTTGGGATGATTGGCATAGTTTTCAATGTGATTGAGAATGATTTGTACGAGATTATGGTTTTTAGAGGATTGAGAAGTCATAGAGTTAGCTTCGGTCAACATTTGTTGTTCGGAATCTCAGATGGAAAAAAAAACTACATCAGCATATTAGAAATATCAAATTTGAACTAGTTGGGGGATTGGTTCAATTTCGAGACTTTTATATCTTATTTTAATTCTTTATTTGGAAAAGGTGAAATAGGGTCTAGGGAGTTAATTTATTGATAAAAACTCAGTTTAAAAAAATCCGATGTCCCCATTAAGTTCGAAACATAAAAACTATCCTGGTGGCATATAAGGTTTGTTTTTGTAGGGTCCCAATCAAATTCTGAAAGTCCGATTAAAGCTTGGTAGGCTCGCACTGAAATCAACATTTGATAATATTCGGTGCAACTGTTTTAGCGATTTAAGACCACTTAAGTTGTCAGGCATTTCTTAAGCAGTATCTACTTTAGTGGCCTGGTACTGCCTTATTGGTAGCCATTTAAGTGGCGATTTAGCTGCTTATAAGGCAGTTGTTACGTATAACCTCTCTTTTCATGATCTTCACAATTTTGGACCTTTGAGCTTCGATTTTGGGAGATTTTTGAAGGTTTCTTCACCATTTGAGCTTGGGTAATCTCCAAAACATTATTTCTATTATTTTTCATTGATTTTATCATCAAAAACTCCTTTAAATCATGATTTCAAAATAAAAAATTAGAGTTTTTATCGATAAAATTTAAAAAAAAAAATTCTTCAATTTGGACCTCGTTATTAACCCATTTTCGCATAGTATTTATCCTGTAGACTCGTATAACCTTGGGTAGTGTGTTTTTAAAATAAAATTTTGGTTTTACCTCTTCTATTTTCAAACAATTTTTTTGAATCTATTTTGGCTCTGGCCCAAATATGGGCAATATGGGTATTCTTAACTTTCTTTTAATGCGTAGATGTTATATTTGAATATTGTGATTGATTTTGAGGCCGTTCGCAAGGAGAAAGATCCATGTTGAAGTAATTTAAATTGAGATTTCATTATTTTGAGGTAGGTTAAGACTTAACTTCTTTTTAAATTGATCTGAGTAGTTAATAGATAAGTAAAACATACTATGGGCTGGGGAAAATAGTTGTGGGGTTTGTAATTTGAGATTATTTTTATTATTGTTTACCCATATGGGGGCTTATATTTTTTTTGTTGTTGACATGTGATATTTTATATTGAGTGTTGCCCGTGTGGGAAATTTATTTTACATCATTGGCCTTATTTGTGCATTGGAATGCTTTGGTTCTAGATATGATGCCCGCACGAGGGCTTATTTTGCTAATATAGGCTTTATTTGAGCATTAATGTCTTTTATTATGATAAAATACACGAGTTAGGGATTGATATGATATTAGTAATGTCTTACAATATATTCATTGTAATGGTGACTAATTGGAGTTGATAATCATGAATTATGGAGATATTGAGTTGATTTCTAGGATCACACATAGACAAACACACACACACACACACATATATGTGTGTGTGTGAGTGTATGTTAGATGAATTTGATATCATCATATTGAGTTAATTGTGAGCATTACATCCTCATTCCATACTTATACATTGATGAGCTACTGATACCATTGAGAAACATTATTTTAAAAGAAAATGACTTAATTTTGAAAAACTCTTGGCCAGGGTCATTTGCTGACAAGGTTGGTTATTATATTTTGAAAAACCTTTGGCTGAGGTTATTTCCTGGCAAGGTTGTCTTGAGATATGAGTTTTAGTATATGGGTTGCGAACCCCCCTAGGTCCTACCTGATAGTTGCATGCTTAGTGAGTGTATACAGAAAGTCAGGCGATGGCTTTCATCATTCATCCCTTCCATATTTCATTGCATTGCACTTGCATACTTGTCTCTCTTGTTTTCCTTAGTTTCTTGACTTGTTCTTAGTTTTGTGACTCTGTGTGTGTATATATATATATATATATATATATATATATGCATATATATATATGTATGTATATATATATATACTTATATATTTATATACATATATATATATATATGTATGGGTGTGTGTTGCTTCTGTTTTTCATGTATTTATATATTCGAATTATTGGTAGAGAGAGTGTGAGCTACCATTTGAGACTTTTCTGCTTGCAGGTGACATGCTCATAGTATATTTTACTTATCATATTTCCTACTTTTCTCAAATGGCCTATGATACCTACTGAATATAAGTGGAATGTACTAACTCCTACTATGCTCTTTTGGCGCATTTCTACCTTGAGTATGACGCACATTGGCTGATCATACTTTTCTAAGATTGTGATCGAGGTATTGGGTTTCTCTAAGGATTAAAGTTAACTTTTGAACCTCCTCGCATTGGATATGTTAGACTTTTATGTGATCTTGGGGATGTATTAGCTTTATTCATGCTATGTGTCTCTGAATTGTAGGACCTAAAAGGCCAGTTTTCACTTTCCTAATGAGTCGGTATTAGAGTGGGAAGGGAGTTCCATACCGCCTACAGAGAGGTTTATCTTATCTTTGAGCTTAGACATTGATTTCAAAGGGGTGTCTATACCATCTAGTTCTGGTTAAGGATTTTGACTTTGAAAGTCCCTCATTGCAATATGTCCCTGCATTTAATGAATTTCCTAAAATTTTTCCCGATGATCTTCCTGGAATTCCTCATGACAGGGAAATAGATTTTGGGATTTATCTTCTACCAGGTACTCATCTTATTTCTATTCCTTCTTATAAAATGGCTCTGGATGAATTAAAAGAGCTAAATGAGTAGTTAAAAGATATTCTTGATAAGGGTTTCATTCATCCTAGTGTTTCTCCATGGGTTGCTCTTGAGCTTTTCGTGTATAAGAAAGGCGGGTCTCTTCGAATGTGTATAGGTTTCCATCAGTTAAACAAGGTTACTATGAAGAATAAGTACCCTCTTTCTTGGATTATTGATCTTTCTTATCAGCTTCAGGGTGCTTAAAACTTCTCTAACATTAATCTTTATTTGGGTTATCATCAGTTGAAGATTAGGGAGGTTGATATTCCTAAAACTGCTTTCAAATCTGGTATAGTTTTGTGTTATGTCATTTGGGTTGACTAATGCTTCGAATGGGTTTATAGATCTTATGAATTAAGTTTTAGGTAGTTTTTAGACTTGTGTGTGATAGGTTTCATTGATGACATCTTTTTGTATTTTAAGAATGAGGCGGATTATACCAATTACCTCTGAATTATATTACAGACCCTTATGGATCAGAAGCTTTATGCTAAATTTTCTAAGTGAGTTTTGGTTGAATGTTGTGACTTTTCTTTGTCATGTTGCTTCTTGTGAGGGGATCAAGGTGGATCTACAGAAAGTTGAGGCATTTAAGAAATAGCTTAGACCCACGACTCCAACTGACATTCAGAGCTTCTTGGACTTGGCTGGGTATTCTAGGAGGTTTGTAGAGAGCTTCTTTTTTATTGCTGCTCTATTATCTAGATTGACTCAAAAAAGGTTAAGTTTGTGTCGTTCGATGCTTGTGAGGGTAACTTTTAGAAGTTGAAAGATAAGTTGACTTTTGCTCTAGTTTTGACCCTACTCAAGGGTACCAATATTTTTGTTGTGTTTGTGACGCGTCCCATGTGGGATTGGGCTGTATGTTGATTGAACATGGTAAGTTGGTGGCCTATGTGTCTAGGTAGCTTAAGGTTCATAAAAGGAACTATCCGACTTATGATTTAGAGATGACGACTGTGGTTTTTGCTTTATGATTTGGCACCATTATCTATATGGGGGTGCATGTGGATATCTATTAAGATCATAAGAGCTTATAATATGTGTTCACTTAGTAGAAGTTAAATCTCAGGAAAAGAAGGTGGCTTGAATTACTTAAGGATTATGACATGAGACTTCACTTCCATCTAGGTAAAGCTAATATTATTACTGATGCTCTTAGTAGGTTATATATGAGGAGCTTATTTCGTGCGGATGAAGAGAAAAAGGATTGGTGAAAGACATTCACTGGCTAGCTATTTTGGGAGTTCGTCTTTTGAACTCTGAGGATGAAGAAGTCATTATTCAGGAACTGGTCAAATTACCTCTTGGTGTTGAGGTAAAGGAGAAACAAGATTTGGATCCCTTTCTTATGCAGATTAAGAATGGGGTTAGACAATAAAAGGTTATGGATTTTGAGATTGGGGGAGATAGTATTCTATGGTACCAAGGTAGATTGTGTGTTCCTGATGTTGATGGGCAACGAGAGAGGATTTTGACTGAGGCTCATAAGTCCCGAAATACAGTTTATCCAGGTTCTCCTATGATGTACCATGACTTGAAGGAGATTTATTAGTGGAGCAATATGAAGAGAGTTGTGTCTATCTTTGTGGCAAAGTGTATGGTTTGTCAGCAAGTAAAGGTGAGCACTTGAGGTCGGATGGTATGTCTTAAGAGATTGAGTTACCTATGTGGTAGTGGGAGATGATAAATATAGATTTCATTATGGGTCTTCCGCATTCGTGGAATCAGCATGATTGATTTGGGTCAGTCTAGATAGAATGACTAAGTCCGCTCACTTTTTGCCTGTGAGGACTAACTACTCCAGAAAGGATTATGCAAAGTTGTTCATTCAGGAGATTGTAAAGCTGCATAGTGCGCTAGTGTCCATTATTTTAGATTGAGGTACGCTATTTTCATCTCACTTCTGGCGTTCATTTCAGAAAGGTTTGGGTACATAGGTAAACCTTAGCACCGCTTTTTACCCTTAAATGGATGCGCAGACAGAGCGTACCATTCAAACTTTAGAGGATATGCTAAGGGCATATGTGATTGATTTCAAGGGAAGTTGGGTTTATCATTTTGCCTTTTTGAGTTTGTATATAATAATAGTTATCATTTGAGCATTTAGATGGCTCTTATTGAGGATCTTTATGGTAGGAGGTGTAGGTCTCCTATTGGATGGTTTGAGGTTGGTTAGACTAGGTTATTTGGTCCTGACTTGGTTCACCAAGACATGAAATGGGTGAAAGTAATTAGAGAAAGACTTAAGACTACCCAAAGTTTCCAGAAATCATATGTGGATGTGAGGCAAAGAGAGTTGGAGTTCAAAGTAAATGATTAGGTATTCCTCAGGGTCTCTCTATGATATGAGTCATGATATTTGGGAAGAAGGGGAATATCAATCCTCGTTAGTTGGTCCATATCAGATTTTGAGGAGAATTGAGAACATTGATTATGAGTTAGAGTTACCTGTGAGTTTAGATTCTATGCACCCCGTGTTTCATGTGTCGATGTTGAAGAAATGCGTAAGTGATTCTTCTTTGATTGTGCCTATTGAGTATTTTGGTATTTTGGATTCCTTGTCGTATGATGAAGTCCCTTTAGAGATATCAGATAGGTAAGTTTAATGATGGAGGACTAAGGATATGGATTTGGTGAAGGTTCTTTAGAGAAATCATAAGGTGGAAGAGGCTACATGGGAAACTGAGGATGATATGAAGGCTAAATATCCATTCTTTTTCTCTGAGCCGGATGAAAGTGCTTAAGGTATGAGTTTCATTTTCCTCTTGTAATTTTTTGAGTTTGATATTTGATTTTGGTGCATTCTTGCTATTCTCGTGCTAAAAGTGTCCTAACTCATCATTCAGAGAAGAATGATCCTAGGGAAGGGGGGGGGGGGGGATAATGTAAGACCCTTAAAATTTTGATCAATTAATTTTTGACCTTCCCATGTTCGAAATATCAAATTTTTACCTAATTTGTGTTCAAGGATGTTAAAAGGGTAATCTGAAAAAGTTTTAAAATTTTTGGAAAAGGTTCGGGGATAGTTTGGGACCCCGAGGCAGTAGGGGTCTATGATATCAACGTGCCACAGAGATTAACCTCCATATGTTTGCTGTATCACAAAGGCTACCCTTCACGATATTGGAATAGCACGGAAGATAGTCTCTGTGATATTGGCGTGCCACGCCAAGGTATAATTTTCGTGCTATTTTTAATTTTCTCAATTAGGATGAGGGGTTTTTGGGTCTTTTCACCCTTGTACGACCCTTAACCATAAAATAAGCTTATTTTCTTCAGTTTTCAAAGATCAAATTACTCTCTTTCACTCTCAAACTCAAAACCCAAGAAAACTCAAGGGTTTCATAGGGAATTCATCATTCGAGCCCCAAGCTTCAAACTGATTACAAATTCTTGTGTGTTTAAGGCATGTATCTCTTTCCTAAATTGATTTTATATAAAAACATATATTTAATTGTTATCCATGTGTTTTAGTTATTGGTTTTTGAATATGGGTTGAGGTATTTGGAATGGTTACTACATGAATTGAATTCCCATGGTTTTGAATTGGTTATTGATGCTTTATTTTGATGATTCTGAACTAAACAAATGCATGGGTGTGGGAGTTAGAATGGAGAACATGGGTCTCCCCAAATTTGATAGTTTAATGGTTTGGAATTGTCTTTAACCTCAACCCAACATGTGAAATAGGTTTTGGAACATGGATATACACATAATTTACTTTACTTTGAAATCTTGCATTGCATAAAAGGCTAATGGAACATAAATTTGTTCTTGAAAGGCCTTGTATTCCATGTATTGATTTTAAATTTGAGCTTGGGAGTGTAATGGGGACTTGGATTCCCCCAACTTAGTTGGACGGATAGGGTTCATGGATTTCCCATCTTAGACTGATTAGCTTGCAAGCCTAATTAGTATGACGATACCAAACTGTTAATGCCTTGACAAATTACTCCTTCGTTAAATGAATGGGTTTGTGTCCAAGTGTTTTAATTGGGCTAAAAGGGAATTGTGTATCTCATCGTGGAAGGTGAAGGTCCCGGGAGGACCACTACTGGAAACCACATTTGCTGGTGTGAGGGTCTTCATGATCATGTGTATAGTTCACACTTGATATATATTTGTACATTAGATTGGTGTAGGGTCATGGATTCTCTAGCCTTTATTTGAATTTCTCTGGTTCGTGAGGTTAACATGCACCAGGGACCTTCCGGTGGGGTTAGCCGAACCCATATAGCCCAGGAGTATTTCTAGGATGGTTAGACATACACAATCCAAGTTAATGGTTTTAAATCTTAGGCTTCACCCTTAATCCCTATACCGGCATCTTATATATGTATATATGAATGCGTGCATATGGTTTTTGAATGATTTTAAACTTATTTGATTATGGTATTATTTATATCTTCCTCGAGTTACATGCTAGCACTCACCCCATTAATCATCCGAGGACACTACATTATTTCATAATCTAGGGTCCGAAGACACTTCTATTGCTCTCATGCAGCGTTAGGTGGATTAACATGTGCATTAAGTAGTTGTAAAGTGCTGATCCTCTATCCTCCAGAAGGCCTTATCATTCTATCTTCTTTTATTTTGATTTAGTAATTTTGGATTCCTATTGGTCAAGGTCGGAGGCATGTCCCGACGTAGTTGTTATTCTGGTTTAGAGGCTTTCATGAACAGATGTGGGATGGCTGGTTATTGATTGATGCTTTGATTTTGTGGAGTTATCTGTTCATCTGTTATTACTATCTTAATTGGCTTCCGCATTATTATTGTTAATTATTATTATGCTCTTGAGATTAGGTTAAGGAGGTGGTCTCCGCTCCATGGTGGACTTGAGATACCCGTCACGGCCAGACCCTGGTTCGGGTTATGACTTTTTGGGTATGGATTTATTATTATCTCTTTATCATGCTATTTTGGAATGTTATGCCAAGACCATGACCTTAGCTATGATGGGTGTGCCGAGGTAAGCTTGGATGAATATGCTTAATTCGCGTCTGAAGGGTGTTATATCCTTTCTGCTTGCTCATGGCATAATAGATAGAGGCTGTTTGTATTATTTAGCTCATATCCATGAACTAGCATTACCTTGCTGCCACCTATAGATTCTGTTTAAGTTGTTCATAAATTTGTGGTTGTGTTTTCTACAGATATTACCGGTATGCCTCCAAATCATGATATTGATTTTGCTATTTATGTGGAGTCGAGCACCAAGCCCATTTCTATTCCTTCCTATAGGATGGCCCCGATTAAGTTGAAGGAGTTGATAGAGAGTTTGCATGATTTTTTGAGTAAAGAATTTATTAGACCTTGTGTATCTCCTTGGGGTGTGCCTGTCTTGTTCGTGAAGAAAAAGGTTGGTTCGATGCATATATGTATTGATTACAGGTAGTTAAATAATTGGTTCGATGCATATATGTATTGATTACAGGTAGTTAAATAAGGTGACGAATAATAAAAAGTATCCCCTTCCTTGCACTAATGATTTGTCTGACCAGTTTCAGGGTGCTTTAATATTTTCCACGATTGAAATGAGATTCTGGTACCACTAGTTGAAGATTAGAGCTTTGGATGTACCGAATATGGCTTCTCGAACTTGATACAATCATTATGAGTACTTGGTAATGTCCTTTAGATTGACCAATGTCCTAGCAACATTTGTAGAGTTGATGAATTGGGTGTTTCGATCGTATCTTAACTCCTTTATGATTGTATTTATAGATGACATCTTGGTTTATTCCAAGAATACGACCGACCATGTGAAACATTTAAGGATTGTATTTCAGAAGTTGTGGGATAAGAATTTATATGCTAAGTTTTCTAAGTGCGAGTTTTGGTTGGATTCTATCTCTTTCTTAGGTCATGTGGTCACTAAGGATGGTATTATGATTGATTCAGCCAAGATAGTGGCGATTCATAGTTGGGCTATACCTACTTCTCCTATAGACATTCAGAGTTTTTTTGGTTTGGTGGGTTATTATCATTATTTTAGAGGATTTCTTATCTATTGAGGCCCCTTTGACCAAGTTGACTTAGAAAAAGATAGTTTTTCAGTAGTCGGATGCATGTGAAAAGATCTTCAAAAATCTCAAAGAGCTATTGTCTTCGGCTACTATCTTGACTTTGCCCATAGAGGGAGTTAGTTTTATCATATTTTGTGATACTCTGGTGTTATTTTGGATGCGGTGTTAATGCAAGAGGGTAAGGTGACTGCTTATGCCTCTTGTCAGCTAAAGCCTCATGATAGAAATTATCCTACCCGTGATTTGGAGTTGGCAGCCTTAGTGTTTGCATTGACGTTGTGGCTCCATTATGTATATGGAGTCCCTTGTGTGATATTCCCGAACCATCGTCTTCAATACTTCTTCATATAATGAGATCCTAATATAAGGCAGCGTTGTTGGCTTGAGTTGCTTAAGGATTAACACATCACTATTTTGTATCATCCAGGCAAGGCTAATGTCACAACCTGAACAGGGCCTTGTCGTAATGGGAATCTCAAATCCAACAAGGACCAAAGACCACCCCCGATACCCAATCCAACCATCCAACATATACCCTAAGTGAGATGAATTTTGAACATATACCAAGATAGAGCAATTCAAAATGTAATGACTTTGGGGCAAGACTATATACAAGACCAACCCAACCAAGTCAAATAGTCCAAACCCAACCAAAAACAATAATATAATCATTCCATTTCACAACGTACCCAAGTCCATAGTAAAATCCATACCAAGCCTCTAAAACAAACCAAGAATATCCGGTTGGGACATGCCCCCAAAAATAGCCAAAACCAATATCCAAGTCTAAACCGATAAAGACATGAAAAAAAGTAAGAAATGAAGACTTCTGAAGTATGGAAGCTCACCACTTTAAGTCAGCACAAGCTGTCCCTAAATCCAAGTCACTGAGTAGGAGGTGTGATAGTATGACTAGTCCCTGCATTGCATGGGGATACAACATCTAAGGATGGTTAGCAGTTAGAGCACTAGCATGTAACTCAAGGATAAGGATAATATAATGCGGACAGTTCAAAACCAAGAAACCAATGCACATAACCAATATAAAACATATACATAAATATATATACCATGCCGGGATAGGGAAACAAGATTTGCACGAACTTTGAAAACATTAAACTGGGTTGTGTAGTATAACCGTCATATAACAAGGCACCCATGAGATATATGGGCCCAACTCTCCCCTAGATGGAAGGTCCCCAATATGTGTAGCCACACGAACTAGAAAATATCCAAAACCGTATATGCCTATATAGGGGACTTGAACCTCCCGGCATAATCAAGATGACTTGAACACCAATACATGTATTAATGGGGATTCAAATCTCCCACTCATATATTCATCTGGGGGAATTGAACTACCCGATCATAAAGATACCGCACCAGCTAGCATAGTTTTCAGTGTTAGTGCTTCGGACTCCACTTTTACGAACCGACTACACATCCCTCTTTAAGGCCCAAATTAAAACCATTCATTACATATACACATCCATTGAACTAATTACTTACCAGGGCATACCATTGGTATCGTCATACCAATACCACTTGCAAGCATACCACATGTAATTACCATTATTAATCAACTGTTTATTTGGGACTTGAACCCATTGTCTAACAAAGACATTTATTTAATTCAATATGTTGGGACTCGAACCCATTAAACCAATTAAACTGCCAAGGTTACAATTCAAATCAATGTATCTCCAACAATGCCCTCACAAAACCAAATCTCAATTATTCACAATCTTAATGCCAATGCCTTAGTCCAATACACACTTTAACATGTGACAAGTTTATTTTCTGAGACAATTTCACAAACACATTGAGGGCATATCATTAACAAGACCAAAACCAAAGTAAAAACCATCAAGTTTAGGGTCAACCATTACTCAATTGTTAAATCACAATTACAAAGCACCCATACGTGCAAAACCATAATTAAAATATGTATATTCACAATTTAAACCAAGAGTAATCAATACTCAACAATATGCAGCAAAACCCTCAACATTGGTTTTCAAAGCCACCATTAGTGTTTCATAAACAAAGCTTTAAACACATGATTTCCATGAACTAATAATGAGGGAAGAGTCACATGCCTTATTCAGGAAGATTCACGAAAAGAACTTGACTCTTGATCCTCTATATGAACACTTTGTAGAAACCCTAGCCCAATCTTCAAGAGAGAGTTTAGAGAGGATTTTGATCCTCCAAAGTGTGTTATGAGAGGCTAAAAAGTGTTATAAGACGTGGGGTATTTAGGGTTTTAGGGTGGGAAATATCTGAAATACCCTCAGCTTAGAATTTGAAATATGTGTACAGGAGGGTACGACTTGGCCCCATAACTCGTACATACTAAAATGATTAGTACCCAAGAACCGTATCCTAGGAAGCCTACCAAGGTCTTGAGACACTGAGCAACATACGAGTGGCTCTTCTATCTCGTACTATCAACATATGATCCTTATGATGTCCATTCGTACCTTGGATAGGAAACAACCAAAACCACACTGAGTAACATGTGACCAAGACCCCTAAATCATAACCACATCATACAACAAGTAACCATGAGTTATATGATGGTTAGAAATCTTAAACTCAAGAAATTTATAAGGGTCAAAAGCCAAGGTGTTTCAATTACTCCCCACGAGGATTATTCATCCTCGAATGATAGGTAAAGGCAAACGTAAGCACAATTTAACATAATATTACCCATCAAACTTCTGTTAGACTAATATTAGAAAACAAAGACATCAATGAATCAACATTTCCTCTAACAAAGACATAAAATAAGGAAAAAAGAATAATACCTACCTCAATCACGAATTTTTGGAATGGGGAACAAGTGTGGATACTTGGACTTCATGTTCTCTTCCGTCTCCCAAGTAGATTATTCAACCTTATGGTTCCTTCAAAGAACCTTTACCGAAGCCACATCTTTCATCCGCAACCAATGAACTTGAAGACCCAAGATCTCAATCGGGACTACCTCATAAGACCAAGAAATCGAAATACACAATCCTTCCAATGGAACAACCGATGAAGGATCACCCATACACTTTCTCAACATAGTGACATGGAAAACAGGATGAATAGGCTCAAACTAGAAGGCAACTCCAACTCATACGCAACATTACCAACCCTTCTCAAAACCATCTACAGACCAACATACTAGGACTGATCTTCCCCTTCTTACCAAACTGCATTACTCCCTTCATGGGAGATACCTTTAAAAACACCCAATTGCCAACTTTAAACTCTAACTCCTTACACCTCACATCTGTATAGGACTTTTGGCGACTTTGAGCGGCTTTCAACCTATCAAAAATTATCTTTACCTTTTCCAAGGCTTGGTTAACCAAATCAAGGCCAAAAAACTTACCCTCACCAACCTTATATGACCCAATAGGTGAATGAAATCTTTTACCATACAATGCCTCAAAATGAACCATACCAATTCTAGAGTGATAAATATTATTATAAACAAACTCTATAAGAGGTAAATGGTCAACCCAAGTACTACCATAGGCAATCATGCAAGAATGAAGCATATCTTCTGATGTATGAATGGTCCTCTCTGCTTGTCCATCCGACTGGGGCTCGAAAGTGGTACTAAGACACGCCTTAGTTCACAAACCTTTCTATAACAACCACCAAAAGTGAGATAAGAATGGAGTACCGCAATCTGTGATGATAGAAACTAGACCACCATGAAATTTCAAGATCTTTGCAAGATACAACTTGGCATAATCCTCAATTAAATAACTAGTCCTTATAGGAAAGAAGTGAGAGGACTTGGTCATCCTATCCACAGTGACCCAAATTAAATCACACTGATTCCGAGACTGAGGAAGACCGATAATGAATTCCATATTAATTACCTCCTACTTCCATTTGGGCAACTCAATCTCTTGGTTCAAACCTATGGGTCTCATGTACTCAAATTTCACTTTTTGACACACCATGTACTTAGCATATAGTTAGCCACATCTCGCTTCATATTATTCCACAAATAGAACTCCTTAAGATTATGATACATCTTTGTAGAACCAGATGAATAGCATAACGTAATCCTTGAGCTTTGGCCAAAATCTTTTCCCTCAATCCATAGGCATCGAGGATACATAACCTGCCTTGGTATTTCAGGATACCATCACCGTCAATCACAAAGTCAATAACCTTTTGCTGACCCGCATTACTCATAATCTTCATCAAGTCAAAATTCAACATCTGTTTTTCCTTTATCTTAATAACAAGAAACGATTGCAATACCTGATGCACAAATACACCACCATCTCCAAAGTCTATGAGTCAAACTTTAAGATTAGCCAAATGGTGAATGTCCTTTACCAACTCCCACTTATCCTAATACACATGAGCTAGACTCTCCATGAATGACCTGCTAAGTGCATCAGAAGCTATGTTAGTTTTACCTGGATGGTAATGGAGAATCAGATCATAGTTCTTCAGTAACTCAAGACACTTTCTTTGCCTGAGATTACACCTTTTATGAATAAACACATATTGTAGGCTCTTATGATCAGAAAAGATATCAACATGGACCCCACAAAGACAGTGACACCAAATTTTCAACATAAAAACTACAACTAACAACTCCAACTCATGAGTTAGATAGTTTCTTTTATAAACCTGTAAATTTCTAGAGGCGCAGGAAACCACCTTACTATGCTACATGAACACACATCCCAAAACAATCTGGGATGCATCATAATAAACTACATATCCCTCTGTACCCTCAGGTAGAGTCAAGATTGGAACAAAAAACAACTTATTCTTTTGCTTCTCAAAACTACCTTCACAAGCATAAAATTATAAGAACTTTACTTTCTTATGAGTTAATTTGGTCAATAGAGCATCAATAGAAGAAAAAATCTCTACGAACCTTCTATAATATACGACTAAACCCAAGAAGCTCCAAATATCGATTTGAGTCATGGGTCTAGGACACTTCTTAACCACTACAACCTTTTTGTGGATCTACCATTATCCCTTTACTAGAGATAACATGACCAAGAAAAGTCACAACCTTCAACCAAAACTCACACTTCAAGAACTTGTCTTACAAACACCTATCTTTCAAAGTCTACAACACAGCATAGAGGTGATCGACATGATCCACCTCACTCTTAGAGTATACCAAAATATTATCTATGAAAATAATGATGAACAAATCCAAAAACTGATGACAGATCCTATTCATCAAATCCTTAAATGCTACCGGAGCATTAGTCAACCCAAAAGACATAACTAGGAACTCATAATGACCATATTGGGTCTTGAAGGTAGTCTTAGGGATATCCTTTTCCCTAATATTAAGCTGATGATAACCCAACCTAAGATCAATCTTAGAGAAACACTTCGCACCTTGAAGATAATAAATAAATCATCGATCCTAAGAAGAGGATACTTATTCTTTATAGTTACCTTATTCAGCTGATGGTAGTCAATGCACATCTAAAGGGAACTATCTTTATTTTGCACAAACAACACAGGAGCACCCCAAGGAGACACACAAGGATGGATAAAACCTTTATTTAAGAGATCCTTCAATTGCTCCTTAAGCACCTTCAACTCAGCCGGAGTCATTCTATAAGAAGGGATAGAGATAGAACAAGTGTCCAGAATAAGATCAATCCCAAAATCAATTTCCCTATCGAGGGAACACCAAGAAGATCATCAGGGAAAACCTCAGAAAACTCATTAACCATAGGAATGAATTCTAGAGAAGGAACTTTTGATTTAGAATCTTTAACTAGGACCAAATGATACAAACACCCTTTAGAAGTCAACTTTCGAGTTCTAAGATATGTGATGAACCTTATCTTAGGCACTAAAGAACCCCTTCCCATACAATGATCGACTCATTAGAGAATTTAAACACGACCTTATGGGTCTAACAATATAAAGAAGCATAGCACAAATGCAACTAATCTATCCCTAATATAACACAAAAGTCAACCATATCTAACTCTATCAAATCCAGAAGAGTTTCTCTATCATTAACATATACCACATACCCCCTGTAGACTTTTTCAGCAATCATAGAGTCATAAACTGGGGTAGATACAACCAAATGATAAAAAATAAACTCAGTTCCAAAACCAAAATGCACAACCACAAAAGGGGTCACATAAGAAAGAGTGTTCCCTAGATCAAGTAAACAGTACACATCATGGGAGAAGAGTTTCAACATACTAGTAATGACATCGAGAGATGCCTTAAAATCCTAACGAGATGTAAGAGCATATAACAGATTTTGGCCAGTGCTAGTACCAGACACAGAAACAGAGGCAGAAATAGCACCCTTTGGTGCAGGAGCAGATGAATAGGCAACAGGAATCTTGTTAGCCCCAAAAGCCATTCTAGAAAAATAATTATTTTGCATATTCTAACCATAATAAAAATATCTATTCTTCTCTTCCTCAAAGAACCCATGGTGCGATCGCCCAAAAGATCTACAAGGAGGGTTGGATGGAGTCAATTGAGCCCCACTAGCCTAAAATTAGGCATGCTATGCCCGAAACCGACCATCATGCTAAAATCGAAAATCACCCAATAGCTTAGATTAAGGAGCACTAGCCTTGGAGAAAGAACCAGAACTCCCCTACTTCTGTTTTGGTCACTTACCACCATTTCTACCACTTTGTTCAAAAGGCCTAAATTTCTTTCCCTACCTCTCACTAAACTCAGCCTACTTCTTTTTCTCTTTCTCTACCTACTACATATATACCACTAACTTAAAGATATCTATGTCCTTGTTCAACAAGGTAGCCTTACTTTCAAGAATCAACTCACGAGACAATCCCAAAGCAAACTTTCTCATTCTAGCCCTCATGCTAGAAACCAAATATGAAGCATAAGCATACCACGATAACTGGTGAAACTTCAGGACATACTCCTTGACTGACATCTTCCATTGCTTCATATTAACGAACTCTCTTGGTTACACCTCCCTCAATTCCTAAGGAAAGAAATAGTCTAAAAATGCACTAGAGAAATCCTCCCATAAGATAGAACCAATATTTTCTCCCCTCGACTATTCCCACTCTTCATACCAATGGTACGCCACATCATTCAATTAATATGAGACAAACTCAACACCTTCAACCTTTGAAGCATACATAACATTAAATATCTTTTCTATCTTAGCCAAAAAACCTTGAGGATCCTCCTCAACCCTAACATTAGTAAAGGTCTGAGGATTCAACCTTATGAATTAGCCAACCCTTGTGGCCTCAGAAGGTGGAGTAACAGGAAATCCACCTTTAGACCGAGAAGCTACCAACTGTGCCAATATATGAATGGACTGATATAACTTAGTGTACATTACTTCATTTTAAGAAGTTTGAGATAGACTAGAAGGAATCGGTGAAACTTTGAGACAATCAAGAACTAGACCCTTAGATTGGGTCTAAACCCCATAAGTAGAGCGTGTCCCATCATCAGTGTTTCTAATAGGAGCAGAAGAATTCCCCTGAGCTTTTGATCATCTTGTAGGCAAACATACATGAATTAGAGGAATCTAAGAACTTAGACTCTATATCTCAAAGTTAAGACAACAAAAAAGGAAAACATTCCTAAATGTCTCATAGCCTCTCTCTTGTAAGTGTAGCACGCTGCATACCCATAAAAGAGATTCTACCTGGCAAGGTTTTGTGGATACCCAACTTTTCATGAACCTAGGCTCTAATACCAACTTGATACGACCTAAACAAGGGCCTTGTCATAATGGGCATCTCAATTCCAACAAGAATCAGAAATCACCCCTAATACCCAATCAAACCAGCCAATATATACCCTAAGTCAGATGAATTTTGAACATACACTAAGATAAAGTAATTCAAACTATAATGACTTTGGGACAAGTCTATATCTGAGACCAACCCAACCAAGTCAAACCATCCAAACAAAATCAACAGCCATAACATAATTATTCCATTCCATAATATACCCAAGTCCATAGTTTATCCATACAAAGACTCTAAACCAAACCAAGAATATCCGATAAGGACATGCCTTCGGCCATAGCTAAACCCAATATCCAAGTCTAAACCAAAAAAGACATAAGAAACTAAAAGCAAGAAATGGAGCCTTCTGAAGTATGAAAGCTCACCACTTCAAGTCAACATAAGCTATCCTCGAATCTAAGTCACTAAGCATGAGGTATGACAGTATGACCAATCTTTGCATCGCGTGGGGTATAATATTTGTGGATGGTTAGCGATTAGAGTGCTAACTTGTAACTCAAGGATAAGATAGTATAATCCCAGTGGTTCAAAACCAATCAACCGATGCACATAACCAATGAAAAATGGATATATACATATATATACCATGCCGAGAGAAGGAATCAAGATTAGTATGAACTTTAATAAAATTAACCTGGGCTGTGTAGCATAGCCTTATAATAAGGAACCTATGGGCTATATAGGTGACTCAAACCTCCCGACATAATCAAGGTGACGTGAGCACCAATACATGTATTAAGAGAGACTCGAACCTCTCATTGATATATTTATTCGGGGGACTCAAACCACCCAGTCATAAAGACACCAATCGGCTAGTGCGGTTTCCAATGTTAGTTCTTCAAACTCTATTTTCATGATTTAGCTACATATCCCACTTTAAAGCCCAAATTAAAACCATTCATTACATATACACAACCATTAAACTACTTATTTACCAAGGCATACAGTTCGTATCATCATACCAACACCATTTGCAAGCGTACCATATGCCATTACCATTATTAATCAACTATTTATTTAGGACTCAAACCCATTTTCTAACAAAGACATTTATTCAATTTAATATGTTGGGACTCGAACCCATTTAACCAATTAAACCACCAAGGTTACAATTCAAATCAATGTATCGCCAATAAGGCCTTCACAACACCAATTACCAATGATTCACAATCTTAGGCCAATACCTTAGTCCAATACACAATCTAACATGTGACAAGTTTGTTCTCTTAGATAATTTCACAAACACATTAAGGGCATTTCATTACCAAGACCAAATTCCAAGTAAAAACCATCCAGTTTAGGTTCAACCTTGACCCAATTGTTAAATCACAATTATCGGGTATCCACATGTGTAAAACCATTATTAAAATATGTATATTCACAATTTAAGCCAAAAGTAAACAATACTCAATAATATATAACAACACACTTAACATTGGTTTTCAAAACCACCATTAATGATTCATAAAAAAAGATTTAAACACATAATTTTCATGAACTAACAATGAAGGAAGAGTCACATGCCTTATTCATGAAGATTTACGGAAAGAACTTGACTCTTGAGCCTCTAGATGAACACCTCGTAGAAGCCCTAGCCCAATCTTCAAAAGAGAGTTTAGAAAGGATTTTGAGAATATTTTGATCCTTTAAAGTGTGTTATAAGAGGCCACAAAGTTTCATAAGAAATGGGGTATTAAGGGTTTTTGGGTGGGAAGTATTCGAAATACCCTCAGCTTAAAAGTTGAAAAATATGAGCAAAAGGGTATGAGTTGGCCCCCCTAACTTGTATAGACAACATACGATTAGTACCTTAGAACTGTACCCTAGGAATCCTACCAAGGGATTGACACACTAAGAACTATATAAGTGTCTCTCCTATCTCGTACCATCAACATACGATCCTTATTATGTCCATTCATACCTTAGGCAGAAAATAACCAAAACCACACTGAGTAACATACGACCAAGACCCTTAAACCATACCCACATTATACAAAAAGTAAGCATGAGTTGTATAATGTTCAGAAATCTCAAACTCAAGAAACTTCTATAGGTCAAAGGCCAAGGTGTTTCAGCTAATGTGGTTGCGGATGTCTTGAGCTAAAAGTTGACTAGTATGGAATGTTTAGCTCATCTATTGACCCAGGAGTGTCCTTTAGCCTTAAAGGTTCAAATTTTAGTTAACTATATGGTTAGGCTGGATATTTTGATACTCAAGCATATTTACGTCTTTGTTGATGCTAGATCTTGCTTGCTAAAGCAGATTTGAGCTCACTAATTTAATGAATATAGTTTGAGGGTGATTTGAGATAGGGTGCTGAGTGGTGAGGCTAAGGAAGCCTCTCTTGATTCTGATGGTATATTAAGAGTTAGTAGGCGATATTGCGTGTCGAGAGTCAAAGATTGGGTGAAATGATTTTTTAGGAGAATCTTTGTTCTAAATATTCTATCCATCTAGGTGTGATCAAGATGTATCATGATTTGAAGCAGCTTTACTAGTGGGGTGGTATGAATAAGGATGTGGCAAATTTTGTAGCTCATTTTTTGTGTTGTTAGTGGGTGAAGGACGAACATTAGAGACTATTTGGATTGCTTCAATGATTACCTATTCTCGAGTGGATGTGGAAGTGGATCACTATAACTTTGTGACTGGGTTGCCTCATACTTTTCATAGTTCTGACAGTATTTGGGTCATCATGGATCGGTCAACTAAATTAGACTATTTTGTACCAATTTAAAATTCCTTCAGCAGCGAGAGGTTAGCCTATATCTATGTTCATGAGATAGTTCATCTTCATGGGGTACTCATGTTTGTTATTTCAGATAGAGGCTCAACTTTTACTTCTAGATTTTGGTGGAATTTTTAGGAGGAGTTAGGTACTCAGGTTGACCTTCGCATAGCTTTCTATCTTCATACAAATAGTCAATCAAAGAAGACTATTCAGATTTTGAAGGATATGCTTTGTACATGTGTTATGATCTTCAGGGGTTTTGGATGTGTGTTTTGGATGTGGCAAGCCAGTCCATAGGGTCAGGTATTTCCCAAGGACTGGAAAACAGGGTCAGTCTAATCGTTATTTAGCTCCAACAGGTCACCTGACTCAGAAGGATGCCACTTCCAATGCAACCAGTGGATAGTTCCATAATGGATTGAATGCTTTCCAGACTCAGTATGATCACGAAAGTTCTCCTAATGTTATTACGGGTATTTTGCAAGTTTTCCATCTTTATATTTATGTCTTATTAGATCCTGGAGCTTTACTTTCTTTTGTGACTCCTTATTTAGACGTCAACTCCGGTGTCAGTCTCGAAATATTAGCAGAGCCTTTCTTAATGTCTACCCTAGTGGGTAAATCTATTATAGCCATACAGGTATATAGAAATTACCTGATCACAATATCTCAGAAAATTACTTTAGTTGATCTTATGGAGTTAGACATGACTGATTTTAATGTCATTCTCGACATGGATTGGCTCCACTAATGCTATGCCTTAGTTGAATGTAGAAACAGAGTCGTTCAGTTCTAGTTTCCTAATGAACCCATTATTGAGTGGAAGTAGTACTTCAACACCTAAAAGTCAGTTCATTTTCTATCTTAGAGCAACAAAGATGATATCTAAGGGGTATATTTACCATCTTATCTAGGTCAAGAACTCTAGTTTTTAAAATCTGAGTCTTGAGTCATTTTAGTAGTAAATGAATTTCCAGATATGTTTCCTGAAGATCTTCTGGGAGTTTCTCCTGAGAGGGAAATCAACTTAAGAATAGATCTCTTTCTAGACACCCAGCCTATTTCAATTCCACCATACAGAATGGCTCCAGTTGACCTTAAGGAATTGAAAGACCAGATCTCTTAGATAAGGGCTTTATCAGGCCTAGCATTTTTCCATGAGATGCTTAAGCCCTTTTCGTGCGTAAGAAAGATAGTTCCCTCGGAATGTGCATCAACTACCGCCAGTTGAATAAAGTCAAAATCAAGAATAAGTACCCATTCCCCACGATTGATGACTTGTTCAACCAACTTCAGGGTGCCAGTTATTTCTCTAAGATAGACCTCTGATCTGGCTATTATCATCTTAGAGTTAGAGAATGTGACATTCCAAAGATAGCTTTCAAAACTCGATATGGTCACTTTAAATTCCTAGTTATGTCTTTTGGAATAACCATGGCCCTTGCATCTTTCATGGACTTAATGAATAGGGTGTTCAAGCAGTACTTTGATATCTTCATCATAGTCTTCATTGATTACATCCGTGTCTATTCCTATAGTGAGAAGATCACACAAATAATTTAAGAGCTATGTTGAGGACCCTTAGAGATCATTAGTTATTTGCTAAGTTTAGTAAGTGCAAATTTTTGCTAAGATCAGTAGCTTTCCTTGGCCATATTGTTTTGGTAATGGCATCTGAGTTGACCTTCAAAAGATCAAAGTAGTGAGACACTGACCTAGATCCACCTCCCTATCAAAGGCAAGCTATTACAGACGATTTGTTGAAGGGTTTTCTTCTATTTCTTCCCCATGTCTCAATTGACTCATAATAAAGTCAAATTTTAGTGGTCAAATTTATGTGAGAAGAGTTTTTAGGAGTTGAAGACTCGACTCACTTTCTCCCCAATCTTGAATTTACCAAATGGTTTAGATAGATTTGTAGTTTACTGTAATGCTTCCAGAGTTGGTCTTGGTTGCGTGTTAATGTAGAGAGGTAAGGTCATAGCCTATTTATCTAGGTAACTTAAACCCCATGAAAAGAATTATCCAACCCATGATCTTGAATTAGCAGTTGTTGTCTTTGCCTTAAATATTTAGAGGCATTATCTTTATGGGGTTCATGTTATGTGTTCATGGATGATAAGAGTTTACAGTACATGTTCATGCAGAAAGATCTGAATCTTTGTCAGAGAAGATGGTGTGAGTTACTAAAAGATTATGATATGAGTGTTTTGTACATCTAGGTAAGGCCAATATAGTGGATAATGCCATTAGTAGGCTATCTATGGGTAGTGTTACTTATGTTGAGAGAGATAAAAAGAAGTCAGACAATGAGGTTCATCAACTTGATAGATTAGGTGTTCGGTTGGTTGATTTAGATGAAAGGGGCATATAGATTTAGAATAGTTCAAAATCTTCATTAGTTTTCAAAGGAAAAGAAAAACAAGATAGGGATCTCAGTTCGGTTAAGTTGAAGGAAGTAATTGGAGATAAGAAAGTAGAGGCTTTCTCCCAAGGGGAGATGGTGTACTTCATTGTCAGGGCAAACTATATGTGCCATGTATTGATGATTTGAGGCAGTGAATTTTGGAAGAAGTTCATGGTGTACGGTATTTTATTCACCCCAGAACCACTAAGATGCACCATGATTTATGGAAAATCTATTGGTGGAATGGTATGTAGAAGGATATTGTAGAGTTTGTAGATAAGTGTTCGAACTGTCAGCTTGATAAGGTTGAGTACCAAAGGCCTATTGGTACATTGCAATAGTTTAGCATCCCCACTTGGAAGTGGGAAGTAGTGAATATAAATTTTGTGAAAAGTTTCCTCGTACGCATCATCAGAATGATTTAATATAGGTCAATATGTATAGAATAACCAAATCAGCTCATTTCTTGCCAGTTCATACTCTGTATTCAGCTAAGGATTATGCTAGATTCTATCTCAAAGAGTTAGTTAAGTTGCATAGGATTCTATTGTCTATCATTTCATATAGTGGTACTCAGTTTACCTCTTACTTTTGGAAAGCTTTTCAGATGGGTCTTAGTTCCAAGTTTATCTCAGTATAACTTTTCTTCCTCAGACAGCTGGTCAGGTAGAATGGACCATTCGAACCTTAGAGAATATGTTGAGGGCATGTATTATTGACTTAAGGGTAGTTGGTATGACCACTTACCTTTAATTAAGTTTGCCTATAATAACAACTATCACTCTATTATTTAGATGGCTCTGTATGAGGCTCTCTATGGGAGAAGACGTAGATCTCCTATCAGTTGGTTTGAAACAAATGAGTCTGCTTTGATAGGGCCAGATTTAGTGTTTGAGGTGATGGAGAAAGTTTAGTTAATTTGAGATAGGCTGAAGACAGCCCAAAGTCATTAGAAATTTTATGTAGATATGAGTCGAAGAGATCTTGAGTTTAATATTGGTGATTTGGGTTATTTGCCTATGAAAGGAGTGAAGAGATTTGGCAAGAAAGGGAAACTCAGTCCCTATTATGTTGGCTCATATAGAATATTGAGCCATTTTAGGAAGGTAGCTTATAAGTTAGAGTTGCCTGTAGATTTGGCATTAGTGCATCCAGTGTTTCATGTCTCCTTTTTAAAGAAGTATATCAGTGATTTAGCTTTAATCATGCCTTTAGAGAGTGAAAATGTTAGAGATAGTCTCTCCTATGAAGCAATTCCAGTTGAGTTCCTTGATCGTCAAGTTTGTAGGTTGAGGAATAAGGAAGTCCTTTTAGTTAAAGTTCTGTGGTGGAATTAGTCTGTTGAGAGAGCTACTTGAGAAGCAGAAGTAGATATGCGATCCAAGTACCCTCATCTTTTCTCCACAAACTTAGACTTAGCTTGAGGTAATGGTTTTACTTAGATCGATTCTTTTTCGTGCTCGGTTTCAACTATGTAACTATTCTCATGTTATTTCATGCATTCATAAAATCAGTTCAGTTCGTATATCATGCACCAGACTCAGTTATTTAATCATGTTCCAAGTCATGCATGTTCAGTATATGATATTAGTTGCCTTAGTATTCTCAGTCTAACATGTCTAATTTGAGGGAAATGTTCCCTAGGGAGAGATATTGTAATACCCCATATCTTTTCTAGTCTCTGGACAACATACCACTCAGCCTTCGAGTTGTAAGCCAGCATACGAGTCATACATTAGACTCACACCTAAGTCAGTATAGCACGGTGAACATTCTGTTACGAGTATGACGACCCCTATGAGTCATTAAGATGGGTACGAGTCATATGAAACCAATCGTAGGGACATTAGTGTAGACCCATTGAGGTTTTTATCAAGATACAAAAGGATAGATACCAGTTGTATTCTAGGGTAAGAGTCATAAGGTCCACTTATATGATGACCAGTGTATACAATTTTGATCCTTCCCAACTTACGAGTTAAGCAGTCCAGTCGTATCCTAGCATATGAGTCGTATGGTCGAATCGTATTGAATGGGAACATGTTTTTCTGCACATTTTCCATGGGCTTTTATGTCTTTCCCCACTCCCTTAAAACCTAAACCCATGTCGTTTTAGCTTCACAAAGGGTTCTATAAAAAGTCCAAATCCCCAATTCACAACATTAAACATCAATTCATTAAAAATAAATCAAAAGAGATGTTTCTTTTTCTCCCCAAAGCAATTAGGGTTTTCTCAAGAACAGGAACAACTTTAAGAAATTTCCCCAAAGCATCTACTTTAGGTATGTGGGATATTCATCAATGGGTCCCTTTCACCCGTTAATCCCCAAAACCTTCTCTTCGATTAAAAATATGGTTTATTTCTTTATTATAGATTTCATATGTTCAAGATGAGTTTAATTCATGATTTCCATAGTAAATTTGAACTCAATTCATGTCCACGTATGATCCCATGAAATGTTAGGTTATTTCATGATTTAAATTTCAATTTCTCATGTCATATTCAAGTGAATTTCATGTTACAATATCAAATTATGAATTCAGCTATGTAATCATGCTGTTTTCTTAGGTTTAAAATATTCCTATGTTCAATTTCATGCTTCTCACTTATTTGGGGAAATGTTTATATTTTGGGTCTTTGAACCATGATTCCATACTATAGTTTTAATCTTTGATATCGTATTTTATGATCATTTAGTGCTAGTGGATTATGAACACCTGATACCTATGTGTTTATACATGTTTTCATTTTCAAGTTACAAGTCAGTTAGATCATGTTTTATAATATTATTCAGACTATCATGTTCATGTTGAGCACTTATCAGTACAGTACCACATCATGTTAGATACATAATAATACCACCGTCATTCAGTTGGGAGTAGGATTTAGCATCGGACGAACCTAGGAATGGTGGCTCACCTTCCAGTAGAGGGTGTAACCTTTAGTAGCACTCCCTGAGTTCTAGAACTACGTAGAAAATATAGGTTTTGAGAGGTCTTTCTGCCAATAAAGGGTTGACATTCTCTTAGGGATAGCTACTAGTAGAGGATGAATCCTTAGTCCTTAGGGACACCAGTTCAGTGGATCTACACATCCAGTGTTAGTACCCTTAGCAAGGTACTGACACCCTTCCAAATGGGGTTATAGGTTGGAACCCGATTAGATCAGATTGAGGCCTGTTGATTACATGGTACCTCCTACAGTATCAGTCAGTAGTCAGTGTACCTTATCTTAGGTTTTCTTAACCAAGCGTACAGATATTTAGTTGTTCAGTTATACAGATTTCAGTCTTTTAGATTACAGATTATCTCAGAAACATGTATATGGTTGGTCTTCCATTCTCAGACTTTACTTATTCCTGCATATATGTTCAGTTATCTCATGCATTTTAGTTAGTCCTTATCTAACGTACCAGTACATTCAAAGTACTGATCACATACTTTTCCTTTCCGCTATATTATCTTATAACATAGGTTTGGACGCTTAACTTCCCAATCGTTCTCAGATAGTTCAGCGTTTTCCAGCCACAATAGTGGTGAGTCCTCATCCATTGAAGACATGATGTTCTTTTGTAGTTATTTTAGTATTTCCATATGGTCAGTCAGTCAGAGTTAGTTGGGGGGTTTTCCCATCAACAACTCACGATGTTTAGAGGCTTTCAAACAGTCAGTTAAATAGTCATTCAGTTTTCAGTATTATTAATTATTTCAAATAGACAATTTGAATAACAGTACTTATTAGATATTTTTGACATGACATTTTATGTATTTCAGTATTTCATTTGGCAGTATCTTATCAGTTATCTTCTGCACAAATAGTTTTATTAGTATTTTACTCAGTACTCACAAGGGGTACCAGCTCATGGGTTAGCTTGTGGTCACTTACGATCGTAAGTACCTTTGTCGCAACTAGGGGGTAGCCTCAGGTCGTGACAATATATATATATATATATATATATATAGTTGCGTTGCTTTTATTATCTGTATATTTATACTTTAGAACTGTTAGTAGAGATGGCTATATTTATACTTTAGAACTGTTAGCAGAGATGGTGTGAGCCATCTTTCAGGACTTTTCTATTTCCAAGTGGTGGGCTCATAGAATATTTTAATTATATTATTTCCTACTTTTCTCAGTCGGCCTATGATACCAAATGAGTACAAGTGGAGCGTACTCACCCCTATAGTGCCTTTTCGGTATAGGTCCCAGCCTATGTAGGCCTCGCGGTGGGTAGTCTAGTTTTTTGAGATTTTGATTGAGGTCTGAAAGCGCCCAACCGCACACGCAAGTGTACATGGTCTTATCAAGTAGTAAAGTGGCCTAATGAAAGCCAAGTGTCGGTTCCACAAAGACTTGATTCAACAACAATTCTATTTAGTTCATAATTTAGATTCAATTGATGCAAGCGTAACCAAATAGAGCGTTTGCAAATTATAACTAAAGAATAGTAAAAAATTCATAAATAAATATCCTTAAACAATCAATAGTAGAAAACCCAGGGTTAAAGCACTTTCGAACATTCATACTATGTTGTGGAATTTCATTCGTTAACTTGCTTATCTTGGTTATTGATTCATTTGGTTAATTGCACGATCATGATTTCCTGACCTCTAATTCTTTACCTAAGTTGAACCTTACAACTACATCGTTGAACAGGGATGTAATAGTCTACTTAAGTTCTTTAAGTTATCATCCTATGTGTGAATCAAGTAAGGTATCTAAGTACATCCCTATCCTAGACACAAATTCCTAGACACAAGAGGGGGCGCCACCTTGGGTTGAGCCCTGGTCTAGGTGAGGTGTTGCCATAGTTATAGAATCAGTCTAGTAAAGGATACTCCCTGGCCATATCCCTGGTCCAAGTGGGGCGTCGCCTCCAAATCGCCTTGAGCCTTTGGAAGTTGCTCTCTAAATTTTGGTTAAGTGTTGGTCCTCCAATCTTAGTACCTTGTCTTGTGCTGTCTTTCCCATGGATTTCCAGCCTTTTTAACATCAAAATATCATCATATTAATCTCATAAAGCATCCTAGACAATCACACACCATGAATTAGCAATTTCAAACAACACTACATCTATAACGACGAATCAAAACAAGAGCTAAGCTAGGCTAGTTCGCATTGATCTTTTACTTACTGTTCCAGCTGTACAATCACTCAAATTAAAATTTTCTCACTACCAACAAGTTATTCCACTCATAATTACACATTAAAACCATTTGGAACACCTTAAATACAATAGAATCCAATGAGATCAACTAGACAAGCACCTAGCTCAAGCTAGTAACACTAGTTTTCCGAGTTGAACTCTAAATGAATCTTTTAGGCTCAAACTTGTTTGGAATTCACTTTGAACTATAAACACATGATTTAACACTTATATGCACATTCATCTCATTATCAACCCATAATATCACATGAATCATCCTCAAAATAAGGCTAAAAAAGCTAGAATAGTGATGCCAAAATGCATAAATACACCCAACATCACCACCCCACACTTAAAACCTTGTTCTTCCTCAAACAACTCTTTACTATAAACATCATGAGATCTAGACTCTACACTTATACTCCATTCAAGACACTCAAGATAGTACTACAATGACTATACAGAATGCAGATTTCTATACTAAGCGTATTACAAACACGATTGAAAGCTTATGAACACTACTCCAAAACATCCTAGCTTCAAGAATTGACTCATCAACTTGGCAAACTAATTCTTATCATTAAATCAAGGACATCCTACAAATCACCCACATTCATCAAATATGTTCCCCTCACAACAAGAGAGTTACCCATAATCACTCACAATTAAGTAATTCATAACATGATGGGTGCAAGAATCAAATTACACTCACTTTCACAAGGAATTCGCAAGTTACAAACAATGAACCATAGGCTTGCCCTTAGTGTAGTGCTCTACTAATATTAGAATGTTAAGTATAGGATCAAATAAGTCTTTTTCGGGTTGTAATGTAGGCTAAGGGACGGGTAGGAACTATTTAAGAATAGTCACAAACCTCTCTAAATGCTTTAACACACTACAATATACATTAAAATCAATCTCCAACAACCAATTTGCACCATTTTTGTCTACCCTATTTTTTTTAATTTTTCCCCATCTCTTTTAAGCATTTTCACAAACACATTATGGGCATATTATTTATTCCTTCAAGATTTAATTTTTCTTATTTTCTACAATCATGGAAATATTTCTGACACTGTTTATACTACTCTCAATGACACCACATCAAATATAAACACCAATAATTATTACCTTGGGCATCAATTTCACCTTTTTCTTCTTCAATTTCTCAAACTCCTTACTAAATTATTTTTTTATTAAAGCACTTAGTAGCTTTTTGGATCAAATTATGGTCTATCAAAGAAGGGGATTAGTCTACATATGAGGCTACCAAAGAAAAGGCTAAAGGCTCAATGGGGGTTAACTAGGATAATGCATGAAGTCTAGGACAAATAGAAGGTATAAAACAAGGCTATCAAAGAAATGCCTAAATCATCTCCTAAACCCACACTCTTTATTTCACTTTACACACACACCGGGAAAGTTCTAGACATCACATACAACAAGGAATATAAGAAAATCTCACACGCACATGGCACATGCTCAACTCAATATGATCATCATAGACTCCCAACCAAATAATAACATGAATTCAAATTTAAGCAAAAAAGTACAAGAGTCACAAAAATAAGCCTAAGAGTCTCAAAAATGGCAATTCACTTATTTCACATGCTTTTACCAAAAAAAATACTTGCACTATGTAATAAAAAATAGCACCAACAAGAATATCTTACACTAATTTTTTTTTAAAATTGAGCCAAAATTTAGGAATTTCCCCACCTCATACTTAAGAACCTACTTTATTTCCAAAGTGAATTTAAAAGAAAGAGATATAAATACTCCCTAAGGCCTCTAGGCCTAGCTAACAACATTTTTTTTGCATAAAAGAGGTCTGAAGGACCCCACACTCAGATTTTTCCATGCTCCAAGCTCAGGTTTCTGGCACTCAGACTTTCCATCAACCTGTGACACAATAAAAAAGCAAAACCTATGTGAAATAAAGACTAAAAACTAAGAATAAATCATACCTACTTAACTTGGGTTGCCTTCCAAGCAGGGCCTAATTTAGTGTCGCGGTATGACCCAACTAATGACTTAGTCGTTCTCTTTCCTTTTTTTCTCACACTTGGTCTCTATCTTCTTATTATTTTTACCCCTATTGGATGTGAATTTTCAAGAGTAGCAGATTCCTCAACATTAGACTTTTTAGGCTTATCAACTACCATCAAATCAGGCTTAGGTGGTAGAAGCTTAGGCTGCTTAATCAGGTAGTCCAAAGAGATCTTTGGTGGACTAACCACCCCACACTTTTACCCTTCAATAACATTGATCATACATAAATATTTATAGTAGGACGTTAGTTTAGGTGCTTTGTAAACATCAAATACCACCTTTTCATCCTCTACCCTCATTTTGAGCGTGCCTTCTCTAATATCCATCAATGCTTCTCCAGTTACTAAGAATGGATGCCCCAAGATGATTGGTACCTGTTCGTCTACCTTAAAATAAAAAATAATAACGTCAATGAGAATAACAAATTTACCAACCTTTATAAGGACATTCTCAATGATTCCTTTTGGATATGCCATGGATCCGTCTTCCAGCTGCAAAACCACCTTGGTTGATTTAGGTTTCCCAAGAACAATGTATCAAACAAAGATAGGGGAATCAAATTTATGCTCACCCCTAAGTCACTCAGTGCATGGACTACTCTACTCCTAATTTGGATAGGTAGAGTAAACTTTCCCGAATATCTCAATTTCTTAGGGTTTTTGTGTCATTATAGCACTACACTCTTCAGTTAGTGTTATCGCCCCCACATCCTACAATTTTACCTTATTAGTAAGCACATCCCTCAAGTACTTTGCGTACTAGGGCATACCCTATAAAATATCTAACAAAGGTAAGTTAATGTGAAGCTCTCTGAATGTGTCAAAGAACTACATGTGAAGCTCTCCGAATGTGTCAAAAAAACTCTTAAACATTACATCCTCATTCGCTTTATTTTGCCTCTGAGGGAAGGGTAGTGACAATGTCTTCTTCACTTTTAGTTCAACAACTTTTTCTTTCAAATACTCATACTTTTTTTATTTTTCAGCAACTTCTTCATTTACCTGTTCTGTCACCACATCAATATCTACCTCCTAAGTTGCCTTTAGAGGTTCTCTTTGAAGCTCTTTACCACTCCTCAAGGTGATTGTCATAACCTGCTTTAGATTTTTTATATCTATTGGCAAACCAGGTTGTGGCCTAATATTCAATACTTGCTGTAACTGCCCTATTTGTAAATCTAAGCTTCTCAGGGCCGCTTGCAAATTTTTCATGTCCGTAGTCAATTGTGCTTAATTAGCTAAAAGCCACTTCAACATCTCTTCCATGTTGCTACTTGACTGATTCCCTTGTGCCTGTGGTTGCTGAATAAGTTATTGTTATGTGTTCTAAGGCTGAGTCTGCCACTTAATGTTGTAGGCATTACCATAATTTTTCCATTGAGCATTGCCCACATACATCACTGATTCTAGATTGGAAGCACACATAGTCGCTAAGTGACCATAATTACCGCATATTTCACATTAACCTGCAGCTTGTTAGATGGCATTAAATGTGGTTGCAGGTTATGGTGCTCCCAATTTCAAGCTACTAAATTGAGTGTTTATCATATTTTGTAGTTCTGCAACTTTAGCTGATAAGGCTATGAAGAACTTGGAATCTCTTAGTTTCTTGAAGTTCTTGGACTTGAAGAACTTGGAATCTCTTAGTTTCTAGAAGAATGATTTGGATCTTGTTCTTAGGGATTATCTTTGAGAGAAAACCCTAATTTGATGTTGTAGATGGATAATGAACATATGAGCCTTGGTCTGATATAATTAGGGGTTAAAACGGGTTGAAAATACCTAAATACCCTTTTAAAAATAGCTTAGAATTCTTTGAACAGGGTTTACGATGGCTCGTACGATGGTCCATCGCTGGATCAATGGTCCGTCGCTCTGACCATCGGACCTGGGCCAGAATAGGGACTAACTGCCTTAGTAGCGACGACTTGGGCGACGATCCATCACTAGCTCGACGGTCCATCGATATCGGCCGTCGCACTTGACCATAAGTCTGGGTCACTGCTTTAGTCGTGACAGCTTGGGCGACGGTCCATCTCTAGCTCGACGGTCTGTCGGTTTGATCGTCGCTTCGGGGTAGTTCTGACAGCTCTCTATAAAACATCCATAACTTCTTACTCTAATATCGAATTTGGACAAAATTATTATCGTTGGAAAGCTAATTCAATTTTCCACATGATAAAAAGTCGAAATTAGGGAAATTCTATATGATTTAAATATTAATCATTTACGAAGTCATCAATAACTCTTCTGGAGACTAGATTTGACTTAAAGAAAGTTCGAAGTATTATAATATCTCCCCTTGGGGAATATTTGTCCTAGAATGACGCTAACTAAGAGGGGAGAAATGAAAGACTCAAGCACATCCTAAACATGAATGACTGAAACATGACTCCATGACTAACATGACTGATAAACTGAATATATATCATACTGAACATACATATCTGATACATGAGTAACTGATTTATGACTGCATGACTGAATTACTGATAAGATAAGTTTCTCATCAAACTGAACATGTATATCTGATGCATGAACACATGACTGAACTGACACTTGAATGCATGAATGACTACGCAATGGTACTTAATACTAAGTTTATAATGGAATTTTGAACTTAAAATGGATACCAAGCTTGTCACTGAAATCTGAACATGTAACTGAAAAGCTTAAGGAGAATTGTTACCTTGAGCTAGATCTGAGTTGGTGGAGAAGAGGTGAGGATACCTGGTCTACATATCTACTTCTGCTTTCCAAGTAGCTCCCTCAATAGACTAATTCCTCCAAAGAACTTTGACTAGAGGGACTTCTTTGTTCCTAAGTCTACGAGTCTGGTAGTCAAGAATTTTGACTGGAATCTCTTCATAAGAGATGCTGTTCTGAACATCTATTCTCTAAATAGGGACTACAACTACTGGGTCACCTATGCACTTCTTGAGCAAAGATACATGGAAGACTGGATGAACTGAGGCTAGATCTAAAGTCAATTCGAGCTCATAAGCTACATTGTTGAAGCGACTGAGAATTTTGAAGGGATCGATATATCATGGGCTGAGCTGCCCTTTTTTTCGAATATCTTTACTTCCTTCATAGGAGAGATCTTTAGATAGACATAATCACCAATCCCAAACTTGAGATTTTATTTGTGCACATCTGCATAAGACTTCTATCGGCTCTGAGCAGCTCGGAGTCTTTCTTTGATCAGCTAGACTTTATCTAAGGCACGAATACTAAGTTAGGCCCTATGACTGAGGCCTCACTAACTTCAAACCAACCGATTGGAGATCTACACCTCCTACCATAGAGAGCTTCGAATGAAGCTATCCAAATACTGGAATGATAGCTGTTGTTGTATGAAAACTCAATCAAAGGAAAGTGGTCATCCCAACTACCCTTGAAATTGTTTGCATACACCTTAGAATATCTTCTAAAGTCTGAATGGTCCTTTCTGCTTGACCATCTATCTGAGGATGAAAGGCTATACTGAGATGAACATGGGTACCAAGATCCTTTTGGAATGCTTTCTAGAATATGAGGTGAACTGGGTACCTCTGTCTAAGATAATAGATAATGAACACCATGCAATCTGACCAACTCTCTAATATAGAGTTTGGCATAATCCTCAGCTGAATAAGAGGTATGGACTTTAAGGAAATAAGCTGATTTGGCCATCCTATCTACAATGGACCCAAACTAAATCATGCTGGCAATGAGTATGAGGCAAACCTGTCACAAAGTCCATGTTCACTTCTTCCCACTTCTAAGTAGGAATACTGAACTCCTGTATGGACCCACTAGGCTTCTGATGCTCTATATTAACCTGCTGACATGTAGAGCTTTTAGCCATAAACTCTGAAAAATATCTCATCCCACTCCACCAATAGATTTCCTGCAAGTCGCGGTACATCTTAGTGGCCCCTAGATAAATAGAGTAGCACACACCATGTGCTTCCTTAAGAATTCGCTGCCTTAAGTCATCTACACATGGAACACACAGACGACCTTGACAATGCAGAACACCATCTCCCCCTTGGGAGAAAGCCTCTACTTTCTGACCCTTGACTAACTCTTTCAACTTGACTAAACTGGGAACTTTATATTGCTTTTCTTTTACCTTAAAAACTAGAGATGATTCTGAACTACTCTAAACCCATATGTCACCCTCCGATGTATCGACTAACCGAATGCCTAGTCTGGCTAGATGATGGATTTCCTGAGCTAAATTTTTCTTACTTTCCTCAACATGAGCAACATTACCCATTGACAGTCTACTGAGATCATTGGTTTATTGAGAGCATCGGCCACAATGTTGGCCTTGCCCGAATGAAAAATGACACTCATGTCATAATCTTTCAAGATCTTTAACCACCTTCTTTGATGAAGATTGAGATCTTTCTGAGAAAAAACATACTAAAGGCTCTTATGATCTATGAACACATCTACATGAACCCCATATAGATAATGCCTCCAAATCTTTAAGGCAAAAACTACAACTGCTAATTCAAGATCATAATTAAGATAACTCTTCTCATAGGGTTTAAGTTACTTGGATGCGTAGGCTATGACCTTACCATGCTGCATGAGGACACAACCCAAACCTACTCTGGATGTATCACAATACACTACGAACCCCATCTGGACTATCTGGAAGAGCTAAGACTAAAGTTGAGGTGAGTCGAGTCTTCAACTCCTTAAAACTCTTCTCGTAAGGATTTGACCACTGAAGCTTGACTTTCTTCTAAGTCAATCTAGACATAGGGGATGCAATAGAAGAAAATTCCTCAACAAACCATCTGTATAGCCAGCCAAACCCAAGTAACTCTTGATACCTGATGGAGATTTAGGTCTGGGCCAGTTTCTTACCACTTCAGTCTTTTGAAGATCAACCCTAATGCCAACCAAAAATGATATGACCTAGGAATACTACTGACCTTAGCCAAAATTTTCACTTACTAAATTTGGTAAAAAATTGATGATCTTTGAGAGTCTAAAGTACAATTCTGAGATGGTCTGCATGATCATGCTCACTGTGGGAATAGACCAGTATATCATCTATAAAGACTATGATGAACATGTCCAAGTACTTCTTGAAAACATGGTTTATCAAGTCCATGAAAGTGGTTGGGGCATTGGTAAGACCAAAGGACATAACTAAGAATTCAAAGTGACCATACTGAGTACGGAAAGGTATTTTTGAAATGTCACTTTATCTGACTCTAAGCTGATGATAGCCTGATCTGAGGTCTATCTTAGAAAAATAGTTGGCACCCTAAAGTTGGTCGAACAAGTCATCGATTCTGGGAAGAGGATACTTATTCTTGAACATGACTTTATTGAGCCTACAATAATCAATGCACATTTTGAGAGAACCGTCTTTCTAGCGCATGAATAAGACTTGTGTGCCCCACGGGAACATGCTGGGTCTGATGAATCCTTTATGTAGGAGATCCTTCAATTGCTCTTTCAATTTTCTAGGTTTTGCTGGTGTTATTCTGTATGGAAGAAAAGATATAGGCTGAGTATCTGGAAGACGATCAGTGCTGAAAATTATTTCCCTTTCGGGAGGAATTCCCAAAAGATCTTCGGGAAAGACATCTAGATATTCATTCACAACTGGGACTGAATTAAGACTGGGAGTTTTAGAACTAATGTCCTTAACTCGAACAAAATGATAGACACATCCTTTAGACATTATTTTCCATGCTCGAAGGTTGTAAACAAGCTGATCTCTGAAAGCTGAAGTACTACCCTTCCACTCTAGGATAGGTTCATTTGAAAACTGGAACTATACTATTCTATTTCAACAGTCGACTGTGGCAGAGCAGGAATGAACCTAATTCATACCAAGAATGACATCAAAATTAGTCATCTCTAATTCGACTAAGTCTGCTGAAGTGACTTTCTGAAATATCATAACGGGGTAGTTTGTGTATACCCGTCGGGCTATGATAGTTTTACCCACGGGGTAGAGACTGAAAAGGGCTCTTCTAGAATTTTAGGACTAGTTCCAAAATCACCTTCTATATAGGGAGTAACAAAAGACAAAAAAACTCCTGGATCTAGCACAGCGTTAATATGCACTTTAAAAATTTGTAACATACCAGTAACCACATCAGGAGAATTTTCCTGATCTTGCCGGGACTGAAGAACATAGAGTCGATTTGGGCATTTTCCACTAGTAGTACTGGAGGTGGTACCCTGCTGGTTTGGGCGACCGGACTGAGCTGAGGACCAGTTTTACTGACTCAAGGACCTGGCTGAGGACAGTCTCTGACTCTATGGACTGGCTGGCCACATCCAAAACAAATATCACTGCTAGCTTTGTAAATACCATAATGGTGCTTACAATAAGTTTGGCAAAGAGGGTAGGTGCGGGAACTACTAACACTGCCCTGAGACTTAGAGCTTGGCGCTCTATCTCTATTAGCATCTCTGAATCTAGGAGATAGAGCACTAGCTGTAGAAAAAACTAGAACTGCTGACTTAGGACGAAACTGAGAACAATTTTCTCCTTTTGATTTGGGCTGAGCAAAGTTGAAACTACCTATCCTTGCACTCTTATTCTGCTTCTCCCTTATCTTAATCTTTTGCTCTTCTATCTGCTGAGCATGGTTCATAAGCCTGACTATGTTCATGTCACTATTCAATATTGCAGACCTACACTCATTAACTACACTATCATTCATCCCAAAAACAAACTTACTCATCTTAGCCCTACTATCTGCAACCACATGAGGAGCATATCTGTCTAATTGAGTAAACTTAAGAGACTACTCTTTCACCGTCATGTTGCCCTGCCTGAGGATGATAAATTCTAATAGTTTAGCTTCTCTCAGCTCTAGGGGAAAGAATCTATCAAAGAATACAGTAGCAAACTCCTCCCACTCAATAGGCCCTACATCTACAACTATCTCTGACTTCCACTATTTGTACTAAGTGTGAGCAACATCCTGCAACTGATATACAGCTAGCTCTGCACTCTCACTAAAAGTAACCCCTATGATATCAGTAACCTTTTGAGCTTGATCAAGAAATTCCTAAGGGTATTCATCTAACTTAGACCCAAAAAAGGATGGAGGATTCATTTGGGTGAAGTCCCGAATTCTGGCTACAGCTGAATTAGCCCCTGGGTTAGCCAGAACGACAGTCGATTGTTCATTCTGAGCAGCAACCAACTGAGAAAGAGTAGTAAATGCAGCTTTGAACTCTGCATGAGAGACATGTTCGCCCAAAGGATCTTTGGACTGAGGGGTTGGCTGATTCCCGTTTCTTCTTTTAAGAGGCATGTTCTGTAGAAGAAAGGGAAAATAGATTAGACTGAGAGATTGACTTGAGATTATGCTCACTGGCATGACATAAATACTGAAATAAGGGAAACTATTCCTAAAATATCTTATAGCCTCCTGCACATAAATGTGGCGCACAACACACCCATGTACAAGACTCTACTAGATGTAGCTTTTAGACTTCCTAGGACTCTATTGAACTTTAGGCTCTGATACCAAGTTTGTAAAGCCCTAAGTCTAGTACCTAGAATGCCACACGGTGCTCATGACGTCGAAAGACCATAAGCTAACTCATGACTGATATCTACAACTGTTCACTGCATAATAAACTGTATAAATAGGGAAATAAAGGCTGAAAGGCCATAAGGCTCAAAGATATGATAAAATATAACATCTTAAGGTATGGTATATCAATACCAAAACAACTAAAATAACTATCTGAACATGCTGGTCTGAAAGCCTCTAAACTATCTGAATAAGAAGTTGATGGGATATGTCCCCAACTAACTCTAACTACTGAAATAAATTAAATAACAAGATAATAAAGTAATGGTCATGTATTCAAAGGATGAGGACTCACTACTAACTCTGACCGTTGAGACTAGAATGCTACTGATGCTCTGGAGCTCGTGCTTTTGAACCTATGGTATAAAATACCATAGCACAAATGCGTCAGTATATTTGAATGTACTGGTATGCATGTGAGGTAGGCTGAATGCAAAGGGTTCACATGCATGAACTATACTAACTGACTGGATAACATGAACGTGAGAATAGATGTATGAATACATAATAACTGTAATTGAGTTCGATGATAACATAATTACTGAGCCAGATTACTGATAACATGAGAGACTAATAACTGGATAACTGAAATAAATAATATGGAGCAATTGTATCTTATAATCTATGTTCTAATGGAACTAGCTGAGTTTCATGCTATTCTGAGTTAATTGTATCTGACAGTTCTAAATTATGTAGAACTATCTGAGTTCTATTACTGAGACTGAATGACTGTATCTGACAGTCCTGATTCTGTAGCTAAAACTGTGGGAAGTAGTCATCTAACTGACATGCCCCAAATAATGCAATATAGCTAAGTTGGGGTCCAATCTGTAACCCTAATTGGAAGGGTGTCTATACCGCGCCACTAGTAAGGACAATCTATAAGTGACCCTTATATAACAGGTGACTCTAGTAAGAATGGTGGGAACCCTCATATAATAGGTTAAGCCACCTCATCTACCCTTATATAGTAGGCTATAATGTCTCAACTTATGCTAGCTACGTAGTTCTAGAACACAAGGATTGCTTCTAAGAATCACACCCTCATATAAGAGGTGGGTTCCCATCCTTGGGTTTACTTAGTGCTAATTTTCTACTCCTATCTGAATAGACATTGAACATGATTTATTAAACTGAACTGGATTGAGTTAAATGAGTACCGTTGACTGACGAAATACTACTGAGATTACTGATTTTTTTATGAGTCATGATACTGACTGAATTCTATGGATCATAGCTTGACTGAGAGTATCTTGAAAATATAACATTGATTGTAGGCACACAACTAAATTTTTGGGTACAAGTACCCCCAGGACTTGATGGGAAGAAACTGACAAAGCATGACTTTCTTGAATACATGACCAACATCAACAATTCATAATATAATTAGTTGGAGATTTCATGAAGTACAAGTTCTAAAGAGACACAAGGGCTACACATGTATACATAATTAATTGACTAAATCATTTCATCGAACATTTGACATGCATAAATTTGTACATGAATGGGGATTTCATATTATCATACTAGTATGGCACTTTACTTCACTTAGGTATTTAATCAAACACATGGGGAACATACTTTGGTTATACCATCATCAATGCATCTAATTATCATAGTTGCATAGATAAATTTTCAAATTTGAAGGGTTTATCATGATTATTTTGCAAATCATCATATACTAGGGTCAATCATTGGAATATGTAATTTAAATCATGAATTTTAATTCAATTTAAATCATGAACATGAATTTTAATTCAATTTAAATCATGAACATTCATAAATACAAAAATCTTGGATTTTAAAAAGAAATTCTTGAGCTTGATGGGTGAAGGAACCCACGAATCAAAACATAACATACCTGGGTTGTGAGTTTCTTAAAGTTCTTAGACTTGAAGAACTTGGAATCTCATAGTTTCTTGAAGAATGATTTTGATCTTGTTCTTGGGGATTATCTTTGAGAGAAAACTCTAATTTGATGTTGTAGATGGATAATTAACTTATGATCCTAGGTATGATAAAATTAGGGGTTTAAACGAGTGGAAAAGACCGAAATACCCTTTTAAAAATGGCTTAGAATTTGCTGAACGGGGTATGTAATGGCTCATGCGATGGTCCATCGCAGGCTCGATGGTCCGTCACTGGCTCGACGGTTCATCGCTCTAACCATCGCACCTGGGCTAGAATAGGAACTCATTACCTAGGCCAGAAATTCTATCTGATTTGAATATTAATTACTCAGGAAGTCATCAATAACTCTTCAGGAGACTAGATTTGACTTAAAGAAAGTACGGGGTATTACATTATTTCATGGCATTACCTATAAAAATAGGGTTTTTATGAGGTTTAGCTATGTTTATAAACATAATCTTAGAAATAAGAATGGCAGTTTGAGGTATTGGATTGATGAACTTTTAACGTTCATGAGGTATTTGAAAGAATCCATGAGCAAAATTTAGTGTTTTATCGAAAAGTTTGCACTAAGAGCTTAGATCTAGCTACCCAAAACCCTTGACTAAAGCTTGGACTAACTCTTGATTACTCATACATTAATAACCCCAAAGTTATCATGACCCAAGTTTTTCTCTCAACTTGGTTTACTTATCACTTGTTTAACCTCATATTAGTGTTATTTTGTAATTATGTTTAACAAAGTTCCCATTCAAACCCCCAATTTACTGCCATGCATAGTTTATATTTCATATTACGAGTTAGTTCCTAGTTAACTCTCAACACACATAGGTGTTGAAAGCTAGTTTTTAACTCCTTGAGGATTAGACCCCGACTCTTGTTAGGTATATATTGATAATAGCCGCCTTGCATCAAAATAATGGTATAAGTTGAGCGTTATCTGCCTTGTATGAAAAATCCAAAAAGTTATGTATCACCTAACCAATTTTTGACCTTGGTTTGGGTGAATTTCACTCATCTCCTCTTGGTCTCAGAGTGTCGCATTACTAACCCCTTTTTTTTTGTGACCTCAGATTAACTATCTCTGCTCGATCTCAAGTTAATTAGATGAATTTTGATAGCTTTAAATTAATGTTATGATCTCATTTTTCTAATTTCTCTCTCTCTCGAGCAAGTACAAATGCATATGAGTTTCTAATGTTTGCAAACTTTAAGAAAGCAATCAAAGCGAAGGAAATTCCAATACATGTAAGAACACCAATCTAGGATGACTTTGCACTAAAGCTAGTTTGTTATTCTATCAGGGTTCCTTCAACCCTAGTTATGGGGCTACTCATTGTTGTTAGAAAACACGTATAATTCATAGATGAAAGCATAAAAATGAACTTACGAGGAATAATAATAAATACCTGAAATCTCAAATTAATTTTAAACCCTAATAACTAAGAATATAATTCCAAGATCATTAATGAAACTCAAAACTCAAAATAATATCAAAAGTGTATAAAGTGTGTAAACTGATAATAAAACATCCAAAGGGTATTTATAGATACAAAATAAAACCTATCCTAAATAGTAGGACACAAGAGTTAGCATCAACTCACGATCCATAGGTTGGGTCGTAGGTACTACCTAAGAACTGTGCCTTAGGTCGTGGAAATCAGAGTGAGATCTTCAACTTTGTAGTATCTCCTACCTATGAGGAAACCAAGGTTCTTAGGTTGTAACTATGCCACGTAGGTAGGCTAGTGGAAATTGAACTCAACCCACGTGGCTACTTATGGCCCATAGGTACTAACCACGAGTCATAAGTTGACTTGTGGGTAGCATTCTCAACAACTCTTCATTACTTTTTCTCCTACTTTGCTCTGAACTCTGTTTTTTTACAAAATCAACACAAATGTACATCACATCTAAAAAGAGGACCCAAGTACTTGAAAAATTTTCTTATTTTAAGTATCAAAAGTTCTAAAGCACATCAGTGATCAACATACTTATCAAGGCTGTGCCATAATAACTGCCATCATGACCTAGTTCTTAGTTTATGACAGGTACCTTAGAGGATAGTTGGGGAAATAAGAAAGATTGAAGGACTGATGAAGCATTCAAACATTAAAGTAATGAATACATATAGTAAAGGCAACAAATTGGTTGATTTTTTTTTGCTAAGTAAGTATTTTATTTTGTAGGTACACAAAGAATATCATACAATTCAATGTAGGATTTACCAGAAGAAGCAAGAAAAATCATTTGTTTTGAAAGAAATCTACTTCCAAATCGCAAAATAAGCAAGATTCAAAATGGCACACATGCCAAAGTAAGAGATTTAGGAGTACGTTTCCAAATATAGGCAAGAGTCAAGTCACCAAACAAGAAAGACTAAGGCATTGGAGCATATAGGAAAATACTTGGAATAATTAAATAAAGGTAGTGACTTGGGTGAGGAACCTGTATTTGTTAAATCTTAGGTAGCGTATCAACCATTTAAAATCAAACTGCTGAGAGACAAGGAAAATAGGGTAATCAATTAATTAAATGACCAATGTGAGGTTATTTTAAGAAAAAACACAATAACACACATTGATTCTATTGAATAGTCAAATAAATTGGACTAGCTGATGAAAAGTCATAGTACAGTAATGGTACAAAGGTAAAGATGAAGAACATGTATCACAGCATTCACCTTGTTTCTCACCAGATTTATCCACATAGAGTTGAAGAAGTCTTCGTTGAGGAAGATTTATGGCATTCAAGAATTTTGAATGTCTTAAGAGAATAGACCTCAGGATCGATGATATAAGGATCTAGATGCAAATAATTTCATATGAAAAAGGGTTGATGTGATTTTCCTAGCTTGGTTACAGGTATAGAGAAGATGGATTCTCTGTTGATGGCTTAATTTGCTTCAAATCGTTAAAGAAGAAAGATACATAGTTCACATTCCCTTTTGGGTTTTGGACTATTCTTAGAACGATGATAGATGTAGATTTTTTATCCCTTTGTTTTGTTTTGTTTTTGTTTTGGGATTGCCGAGTCAGGACTTTTCTGTATAGATGTTTCTTTTTTTAGTTTCTAATAATTGGACCATGTGGACTCTTTGACTTAAAAATATGAGAGGATCCCACCATCTTTGTTGGAAACCACAATCTTGGATATGATCTTAGTTCATAAAGTGCATTTGTCTTGGACTTTCAATTGCGGAATAAGGTATAATTGTAGAAGAGTTCTAAAAATTATACCATGGCTCATCTGATGAAGTCCAAAGAATCCATAAACCATCCACCAACCCACGAGCACAACCAAGATTATAAGTTGGTCCCACAATCATGGGATGGTTCATATATCTGTTTTTGTAACATTTTTTATTATGTTTTATAAGGGACATTACAACCTTTCTCACAATTTAGATCCTTAAACGGCATCTTTAAACTATCTAAAACCTAATAATTAAGTCTAAAATTATCCTAAGTCCCTCAATATATAAGTTCGCTCGATACTCATCCAAAAAAGAGGTGATTTCGCTTCTCCGAGGCAATAAATAAGGTTCATATTCTTCAAGCTGCTAATTCAAGGAATTCACCAAGGTTTAATATATAGGTATGAGGGACTTCACGAGTTTTCTTTTACGTTTTGAGTCTCAAAGTTATTCCAAATTCTCAGTTAAATTTATCCTTCAAGCTTGGAGTTTTCATGAAAAGTGTGAATTTCTTTACTTTTTAATTTCTTGCCTAGACTAAATCATTATTATATGTTTTCTCATTGATTTAAGAATTTTTGCATACTCATTCCTATGAAGTCGCGTTATATTCATAAATTTCTAATTTTGGAGTTGAGTTATGAAATTCCTTATAACACTTGAATTGTATAATTGTCATGATTATTTGCATTCTTTAGATCTGGTAGGTTTATGAACAATGATGGCCTAGGATATCATGCATTGCTAGTTGAATACTCATTCCTTTAGTTTTCATGATTTAGAATGCCTTCAGTTAAAATATTTATCTTTAAGTTTCATAACACCATTATTTATGGAGTATTTTAGCACATCAGTTTACTTTTTGTTGGGAATAGTTCTTAGCACCAAAATCATAGAGGTTCATATAATCTAAGTCCCAAACTGCGTTTCACCATAGCTTAAAGGGGTCCTCACCAATTGAGAGTGTCTCTCTTGCACTTAATGGGCTCATGAGTGAATTCACATAAATCATGGTTTACACCCTTGGTAAGGTATAGAAAACTCTCTCAATTTGGGTTACAAGTTGGATTTCATATTGCTCACATTATCGATGTCGATTACAGAATCCTCTCACTGTTTAGTCTCAGACTTCCTTTAACCTTCTATTGGGTTCAAAAGAGGAAAGTCTTATGGTGGATACATAGGTATCCAGAGACAGGAAGGGCGTAGGTATCGATAAAATTAGAAAGGGGCCTTATCGGCCACCGCTTACTGACCTTCGATCCTTGTTATGGACTAAAATCCTAAAGAAAAAAGAAACCTAATCCCTCCCAAGCTAGATCAATATATGTTTTAGCTCTAAGATTTTGCTCTTATTGCTAGCACTTTTATGCCGGAACTAAAGAAGAAAGATTGTTCAAGCTTTGTTGACCTATCAAGGTTAAAAGAAGAAAGTACGAATGAATTATAAACGGATCACACCACAAAAAGATTCTAAATATAAGAATCCCACCCTTAGATTTTAGAAGAAGGAAATGAATAAAGTGAACGAAATGAAATAAAGCCTTTCTAGTTCTAGTTTCGAATAAACTTCTCCCAATTATGTCTGGTAATAAAATAGGGCATATTTCTCTGACCAAGACACCACTTTTTGCTCCGTTCATGGAGCGTATGAATTTCCTGGAATGTAGATAGACCAAAAGTGGGAACAAAGGGACAGAAATAGGAATTATAGTACCAAGGAAAGGAGTGACTGGAGATTCCCCTGCACAGAGCCGGATAAGGGGTCAGTTTATTCAACAACTTTTAGATTTACAAGTTTATTACTTGGTTATTACATCAGGTTATATACTATAGTTCTGTGTTCAATTTATCATGTCACTTTCAACATATTCATATTATATAGTATGTTGGATATATCACAAGCCCAATACATTTAAAGTACTGACCTCATACCTTTCTTTGAACTATATTGTGTTATAATATATGTTTAGACATTCAACATGCAGATATGGTTAGCTTAATTCAACCTACTCAAGCAACAATGTTTGGTGAGTTATTATTATTCAAGGACTAGTTATCCGTATTTAATTTTATCTCCATTTTAGCTTCTAATGGTTAGAGTTATCTGGGGGCTTATCCTAATGACTCATCGTAGTAGAGGCTTTTAGAAAAGCAGTATATGTTCAGTTTTATGTTATGTTAAGTGAGTTTTGAGACCAAGAGCACATACAAGTGTACATGGTCTCACCAAGTAATATAGTAACCTTTTATAAGCCAAGTATCGATCCCTCAAAGACTTGTGTTAACAACTATCCCAAACTGGCTTAACTATTAAGATTAATCAAGTGCTACGTAACTAATGATTATTTAAAAGTTACAACTAAAGTAAAATTAACAATTCAGTAAATTAAACATTTGAGAATCAATGAAGACAAGCCTAGGGTTACAACACTGTGAACAATCATACTACATTAGATAACATCATTGGTTAGGTTAATTATCTTGATTGTTGGTTCACGGGGTCTATACTGTGACTTCGGCCTTCCAAACCTCTAGTCTATTATCTAACCTAGCCCCACAACTACAATATTGAGCGGGGATGTGAGAAATAAGTTGAATACATTCATATTTTATACTATAGTTGAACCAAATAGATAACATAGGTATATTCCTATCCCAAATGCAAAATATAACTTCATTCAATTGGAAGATTACAATTCTATTTTATCTATCCTACGTTCTGTCCTCTTGTTCTTTCTTTCGGGTTCATAAAATGATTATGAATGTATTCTAAAGGTAAAAAAATCCTTAAAATAGTGATAAAATTATAAATAAACAACCAAATATGATATAAAAAAAAACAAAAACAAATTAATTCATAATCATAATACTCATGCTTTTTGCCTTAACCCTGAAAAAGGGTGTTTAGCCGATCATGGATGTAAATGTAATCACAATGAATGAATACATGTTAAAATCCATAAACAAAAAAAATTATTGAAATAAAACCCTAAATTAAGTGTTCTCCATCCTCCCTTAAAGTCCCAAGGTCGTCCGAGGTGTGAAGTATAACAACGAAGTATCCTATTTATAGTAGGACCAAAACTGCCGATTTTGACTTAGGGTCGTGCCACGCCCTTATCCCAGTACCTAGTGTCTTTGGAATACCATAATTATGGTGATATATTGGAATTAATAATTTAGGATTCCACCAAGTCTGTGTTATGTCCCTAATGCAGTGCCTAAGGTCCATGGAACGCCAATGAATCCAAAATATCCATTTTTGGTCAAGTCTTGTCCCAAGTATTTGTGTATCCATTCCAAGCTTTGTGGTGATGAATATAATTGATTTAAATATTGTGTACCATCCATATATAATCATTATAAAATCACCAAGAAATCTATATCATCAAAAACCACTAAGTAGAGCTCAACACAACATACAATCCAAGACGATGAACTAGTAACTTAAGCTAAGAGTACTGGTTTTGTCCTTTTGATCATTAACTTAGTTTTTACTCTTGGATTGTTTAAATTAAACCTTAAAAACTATAAACAAGTTATTAATATCATTATTACACACTTATAACCTTATTAACTTATTACGTACACTAGAATCCATAGAGAACAACTAGAACAATACATAGCTCAGGCTAGTAACACTAGTTTCTTCGTCTAAACTCTAAATGACCCATTGATTCCAAACTTGTTTGAAACTCACCTTAAACATTATAATCAAGTAGTTTAAAACTTATATTCTCAATTATACAAATATTTACTCATTAAGCACAAGATAAGTCCTCAAAATAAGGTTAATTAAGACCAACTAACCATACTTAGGTGCATAAATCCATCAAAGATCATCACCACACACTTAAAGCCTTGTTCGTTCTCTAAAAAATCTTCACTCTAAACATCATAATCATAGAAGACTCCACACTTCTACAAAATGCAAGACATTCAAGCTAGTACTACAATGACTACTCAGAATGCAACTTTTACACTAAGCATGTTATATACACAATTGAAGGATCATGAACACTAATTCAAAACACCCTAGCCTTTAGAATTGGCTCACCAAGTTGGAAAACTCATGCACTACTTAATCAAAGTGATCATACCAATTACCCAACTATCATCAAACATTTTCCCTAATAACAAGAGAGTTACCCATAATCACTCATGCAGATACAATTCATCACAAAAGGGGTACAAAAATAAAGTTACAATCACACTCACAAAGAATTCACAAGTTACATAAGATGGACCATAGGCTTGCCCTTAATGTAGCACTCTACTAATATCAGAATGTTGAAGCTTAGGATTAAGTAGTACTTTTACCATTGTAATGTAGGCTAAGGGACAGGTAGGAACTGTTTGGCTAAGAATAGTGACTATCTTCCCTAGACTTTTTAATACATCACATGAACATTAAGATCACTCTATTAACAACCAATTTCCCACACATCATCTACACACTTCTCTTATTTTTCCCCATATCAGTAAGCTCATTCATAAGTATCATGAAGGGAATATTCTTTCTTATCTTAGGACCAAAATTTAACACAGTTTTCTCCATTTTTATTACACATCGCCCAATCACAATACATATCAATTTTAAAACACCTATAGGTACTTTTTGGTGCCTTCACTTTAACATTTTCCTTACTTGTATTTCAACTCTGTAACTCAATTAGTTTTCAACTAAAGTACTTAGGAGCTTTGGATCAAATTAAGGTTAGACAAAGAAAGAGAATTAGGGTACATATGAAGCTACCAACAAAATAGGTCAAAGTCTCAATGAGATAAACTATAATTATGTACCAAAGTAGATAAAAGAAGGTATGAAATAATGTTGTCGATGAAATTCCTGTATCATCTCCTAAACTCACACTCTTTATTTTGCTTTATACAAACACCAGGAATATTCTAGACATCACGTGCAACAAGGAATAAACAAACAAACCTCACACACACATGGAACATAATCAAGTCAAGTAGTATCATTATAGACTCTCAACCAAGTAATCACACGAATTCAACATTAAGCCAACAATGTTTAAGAGTTATTAATTAGAGCCTAGGAGTCTCAAAAACAATAATTCACACAATCAACATGCTGTACAATCAAATAGACTTGCATTATTTAATCATATATAGCACCAACAAGAGCATCTCAATTTACCCTTAAAAATAAAAAGGATACTAGTTTCAAAGGGTGCCTCCATGAAAAAGAATAGAAAAGAACAACCACGGGATGAAAAAAGTGTGCAACTACTAAACTGACACCCACAAACAAAAAACTAAAAAGCAAAATCTTTTTGTAATTTTTCAAATTTAACCAAAAACAAACTAAGAAAACAACTAAAACTTAGACTCTACAAAATCACTTTACCAAAAATCATGGGAATTTCCCCACTCCACACTTAAAACTTATTTTGTCCCAAAAGTAAACTCAAGATTAAGGATAGAAATACTCCTTAAGGACTCTAGTCTTAGATAGTAGCATATTTATACATTAAGAGGGTCCAGATAACCCACACTTAGTCTCTGCCATGCTCCTTTGCTTGGGTCTTCAGTACTCAGACTTCTCATCAACTTTTGACTCAACATAAATAAAAACTACGTGAAGTAAAAACTAAAGTACTAAAAATAAAATACCTACCTTAACTAAGGTAGCCTCCCAAGCAGCGCCTGATTTAATGTCTTGGCATGACCCAACATCACTACTCAGTCGAATTTCTTCATCACCTTCCTCTTACTTGAAGGTCATCTTCTTATTAATTTCTTACCTCTTGAGTGTGTACTCTCAATTTTAATATCTTTATCAACACTATCCTTTTTAGGATCATCAATCATCATGACGTCGAGCTTAGATGGTAGCTCAAGAAACTCAATAAAACTGTCCGAAGAGGTTCTTAGTGGTGCACTTCCTACCACTCCATACTTATCCATTTCCATCATTGTAATCATACAAAAATATTTATAGTGGGATGGTGGATTAAGTGGCTTATAAACTCTAAAAACCACCTCTTCATCATCCACTCTTATTGTGAGAGTGCCCTCTTTTATGTCTATTAATGTTCCTCCTATTTCTAAGAATGGACATGCCAGAATAACTGGTACTATAATATCCACATCATAATCCAAAACAATGAAATCATTAGGAATTATAAACTTACCAACCTTTATGAGGACATATTCAATTATTCCTTTGGGCTTAACTATGCTCTTGTCTGCTAATTGGAGCAACAAAGGGCATGGTCTCGGCTCACCCAACCCAAAAGTGTTGAACATACATAGGGGCATAAAATTTATACTTTTCCCCAAATCACTCAAGGCATGGACCACTTCATTGTCACCAATCTATATGAGGAGGGTGAAACCCCTTGGGTTCTTAAGATTTTTGGGCATCTTCTTTATTGCCATAGAGTTGCAATCCTCCATCAGTGCCACCATCTCAATGTCCTGCAGCTTTACATTATTAGTTACCATATCTTTCAAGTACCTGGCATACTTAGGCATTTTCTACAAAATACTAACAAAGGTAAATTAATGTGAAGTTCTCTAAACGTATCAAAGAACTTCTTGAAACAGGAATCCTTTGTGGCTTTTTTGAACCTCTACGAGAATGATAGTGGTGGTCTATTATTCATTTGTTCGTCAAACTTTGTATTCAGGTATTAGTACTTCCCCGACTTATCAAAAACTTTGTCTATAACCTGTTGTGGAACTAACTCTGTATCTACCTACTTAGTTGTCTTTGGAGGCCTATCATTCAGCTCTTTACCACCGTTCAAAGTGATTGTCATTACTTATTTTAGAAGTGCATTATCACTTGGAAAAAAGCCTTGTGGCCTAGTATGATGTGCCTACTGCAGTTACCTTAACTACTTCTCTAACTGCTTTTGAGCTATTTACAAATTTGTTATTTCAGCAACCATCTATTCTTGATTGGCAAAAATCTTTTTTAGAGTCTCTTAAATGTTACTAGACTGAGTATTATGCTATTGCTTTTGGTTATTGCCCAAGAGTTATTTGGTACCTGAGTCTGCCACTTTTAGTTGTACGTATTACCATAATTTGGTATTTTAGCATTTCCTACAAAGTTCACCGATTCTGAATTTGCACCACATATGTATGCAGAATGGCCACTTGTGCTACAAATCTTACACCATATCAGAGCTTGTTGTACTATATTAACTTGAGCCTGAACACTGTTGCACACCCAACTTACTGGATTAAGTCATTATCTGATGATGCATAGCTGAAAGTTGGGTGGCTAAGGTTGTGATACTATCAAATTCAATCATGCCTACAACCTTTTTCATTGATAACCTCGAGGTACCACTATTCCACCCCAATTTCCTTGGGAAATCCAATTAAACAAGGTGTATAGATAATTATATGTTTTTTCCAAAGCTTGACCACCTACAACTGAATCTATCAAAATTTTCGTATTATGGTCAAGAGTTTCAACAAAGGTGTGAGCTAATACCAAATTGGATTGGTGATGATGTGGACAGTCCCAAAAAAGAGATTTGAACCTCTCCCAAGCATGATATAAACTTTTATTTGGCCTCTGCTTGAAGCTCAAAATCTCATTGCAAAGTCTCACAGTATTTCTAGATGGAAAAAATTAGATGAGGAACTTTCGGGCTAAGTTATCCCAAGTTGTGCTAGAAATTGCTGGCTCAGAATTCAACCACTTCTTTGCTTCCCCTAACAGTGAAATAGGGAAGAATGTTAGCCTCACATAATCAGTTGGTATATCCATAGAGATAAACACATCACTGATTTCCCAGAAGTTCTATAAGTAAAACTGCTGATCTTCATGCAAAAGCCTGGTGAATTGACCAATACTGTGCAAAAGTTGCACCATGTTTTATTTAATTTCAAATCTCCTCTAGCAGTCGGTCTTCGAATACCAGAGGTCACATTAGTCGTAAGTGGTATTGCCACTTTACAAACTGACCTACGAGCTGGTTAATCTTCAGCCATGGGAGAAAGAATGTCTTATTCCTCATGAATCTATGGGATTCTTTAGAGAAGGATTACTTCTCTCCTCCGTTGATGTAAGTGTTGCTTTGGCTCGAGGTATGGTTCAACCAATTTCCATTCCTTTGCCATCTTACTATTTTATTAAACTATTGCCTGGAAATTTAGAAACTAAGACCAAGTGAAAAACACCAAAGAGATCAAAAAACAAAACTAAAACTACAACGGTTGCCAAATTACAAGTCCCCGACAACGGCGCCAAAATTTGTTGCGCCCAAGCACACACACAATTGTATAAGTGTCCTTTTACAAGACAAGAATCGGTCCCTCATAGACTTATGTTAACAACTATCCCAGGCTAGTTCAACTATTAAGGTTAATCAAATGCTATGTAACCAAAAATTGTTTGAAGGTTATAACTAAAGTAAAATTAACAAGGCGGTAAATGAAAGGCTTGATCAATCAATGAGTACAATACCAGGGTTAAATCACCATGAACAATAATACTATATTACAAAACATCATTAGTTAGGTTACTTATCTCGGTTGTTGGTTCGCAGGGTCTATATTGCGACTACAAACTTCTGAACCTCTAGTCTATTATCTAACCTATCCCCACAACTATATCATTGAGAAGGGATGTAAGAAATAAGTTAAATACATTCATATTTATCATGTACTTGAACCAAATATATCACATAGGTATATTCCTATCCTAAATGCAAATTATAACTTTATTTATTTGGAAGATTACAATTCTATTTTTTCTATCCCATGTTCTATTCTCTTGTTCCTCCTTTCGGGTTAATAAGATGATTACGAATGTGTTATAAGGGGTTTGAATCCTTAATATAGTTATAACAAGTATAAATAAACAAACCAAATATGATAAACAACCAAACCAAATATAATAATACTCATGTTCTTGGCCTTAATCCCGAAAAAAAGGTGTTTAGCCGATCATGGACATAACCATAATCATAATGAATGAATACATGTTAAAATACATAAAAAAAAATCAAATTAATGGAATTAAAACCCTAATTGTTTTGTTATCCATCATCCATTCAAGTCCCAAGGTCGTCCAAGGTGTGCAACATAGCAACTAAGTGCCCTATTTATAGTAGGACCAAAGTTGTTGATTTTTACTTAGGGTCGTGACACACCCTTATAGCGGTGACTAGGGTTTGTGTCACACCCTAATTTCACTGAGATACTAGAATTTATAATTTATTAGCCCCCAAGGATGTTTTACATTAGTAACATAGTGCCTAAGTTCTATGGCACGCCAATGGCTCCAAAACGTCCATTTTTGGTCAAGTCTTGTCCAAAGTTTTTTTCCATCCAATCGAAGCTTTTTGGTGATGATTATAATTTATTTTCATATTTTTTATCATCCATATATCGTAATTATCAAATCACCAAGAAACCTATAGCATCGAACACCATGAATTTGAGCTCAACACAACATATAATCCAAGACGATGAACTAGTAATTTAAGCTAAGAGTACTAGTTTTGTCCTTTTGATCTTTAACTTATTTTTGACTCTTGAATTGTATCAATTAAATAATATACAATATAAAAAAGGTATTCCACACATTATTTCACACTTACACCCTTAGTAACTCATTACGCCCACTAGAATCCATCGAGAACAACTAGAACAACACATAGCACAAACTAGTAACACTAATTTATTCGTCTAAACTCTAAGTGACCAAATTGAATTGTTTGAAACCCCCATTAAAAATTATAATTAAGTAGTTTAAGACTTATATTCTCAATTATACAAAGATTTACTCATTAATCCGAAGAGAAGTCCTCAAAACAAGGCTAATTAAGGCCGGATAACCATACCTAGGTGCATAAATCCACCTAAGATCATGATTTTGTTTTGTTTTACATAATTTACATTTGGTTTTGATTATTCATAAATTATTCAAACTTTATCTTCTACAAAATTTTATTCAATTTTATGTTGTATTTGTTAGTGTTATGCTAGGGCATGGGTTAGCTTAGGGTCACTTGTGACTCTAAGCATCGTGTTATGACTAGGGGTAGACTCAAGTCATGATAAACTTGGCATTAGAGCATTATATTTAAAGTGTAATAGGATGTATAAAACTAGCATTATGTAGAGTTTTATTCATCAGTGTGAAGCACACCATAATTATGAATGAGAGGCTATGAAATATTTTACCAAAAGTTTTGCCTCTTTCATGTTCATATCGTATGATAGAGTGTGAACTCTATTAAAACCTTCTTCTGAATCATGCTCTATGCGTTTATAGAAAATTTCTTCCAGAAGAGCCAATCCAAAAAAATAAAAGTGGAAATGGTAGCATGAACGAGAATCAGCAAGCACTACTAGCTCCAACAGCCCCTTTGAATGAACTAGTCTCTCTTGTTGAGATTAGAGTTGCTCTCACTGTGCTAAATTAGCCCATGACCATTTATTATAATCAGCACGTTATTTCCCCAATCAGTCCTACTATTACCATAACAATATCTAGAGTTCATGACTTTACTTAGATGAATCCTCCTATGTTCGATGATTCTAAAAATGAGGAAGTTCCACGAGAGTTTCTTGATGGTATTCAGAAGCTTACTGAAATCACTAGTGTCACTCCAGTTGAGAGCATTAATTTGACTGTTTATCAATTAAAGGAAGTAGCTCATAATAGGTGTAACCAGTGGAAGAAGAATGGAGGTGCAGATGTAGGTCTGACAGAATAGGATGAGTTTATAGCAGATCTAGATAGGCTATTACCACTTTAGTTAAGAGAAGCTAAGGCTCAGGGGTTTATTAATCTTAGGCAGGGCAATATGAGTGTGATGGAGTATTCTCTCAAGTTTATCTAACTTTCTAAGTAGGGGTGTCAAAATGAACCAAAATTGAGCTAACCCTCCTAACCTGCATAAAATTTAATGGGTTGGGTTCAAGATAATTTACTATTGGGAAAATCTTAACCCATTAAATTCCAACTCATTTTTAAATTGGGCTGAAATGAGCCGAATTCATACTCCACTTCAACTCGTTTAATAGAAAAATAATTTTCTTAATGAAAGTAGGGAAAACAAGTAACAAGGTGTCCTCTCACTCTCAAAATCACCCATCTCACCTCACACCAACCACACCACACCCCCAACCTACCCCAAGCCCACTTTATCTCCCTTAAATAAATTATTTTTATTTATTAAAAAGCTTTTTATATATTTTTTTCTTGACCAAACCGCACCTTATCCCCGGCCCCTTTCCTTATCTCGAACCCTCACCCCAACCCCACCCCAAAAAATTAATTTTTAAATTTTTTTTAAAAAATAATTAAAAATCTTTCCTTACCCCACGATCAAAACCCTACCCTCCCACTTCCCCCACCCCCTGTATCCCCCACACCCTCTCCCCTATACGAATACCCATTCCCCCAAAAAATATTTATTTAAAAAAGATAATTTTTTTTTTTGAAAAACAAACTCTTAGCTCAAGCCTCATCCCATCCCTACCCCTACACCCACACCCCAACCACTCCCAATTTTTCTTCTTTTACAAAAATATTTATTTTTATAAAAGAATTATTTTTAAAAAAGAAATCTTACCTCAACCCCCATTTCCCCCTATCCCCCCCTACGACATACCTTTTTCCCCAAAAATTATTTTTAAAAAAATAAAATAAAACTCTTTTGTTTTGGAAAAAAAAACTCTTACCTCAACCCCTATCCCTTCTCTACCTCCACACCCCCATCGTTCAAAAATTTTATTTTTCAAAAAAAAAAATTTTATTCTTGTAAAAAATAATATTTTCTTAAAAATAATTTTGATCCTAACCCCCATCACCCTCTAAACCCCCCTCCCCCACCCCTATGGCATTACCACTACCTCAGGAAATTATATTTTTTAAAAAAAGTATTTTTTAAAAGAAATCTTTCCTCAATACCCATTCTAAACCCCACCCCTCCTACTCCCCAAGACCTACCCCACATCCCTTTAAAAAAAGAAAAATTTTATTTTTTAAAAAAATATTCTTACCTCACCTCCACTCCATACCTACCCACCCACCCAACTTCCCAACTTTATCTAAATTTATTTTCTTGAGATTGTTTATAAGGATTAAATATCAATATGTTAATATTTATTAGACTAAGAGAGTCAAATTGGGTTGGTCATGACCCAACTCAATTTTTAGCCTATTTCAAGCCAATTCATTTCAACCCAAAGTAAATTTGGGATAGTCATGATCCAATCTAATATTCAATTCAACCCATTTAATATCTCCAATCTCAATCCAACCTACCCATTTGACACTCTTATTTTTAAGTATGCTCTAGCTATGTTTGCGAATTCTAGGGCCCATATAAGTACGTTCGTGGTAGGTGTGTCGAAGAACATGGTTAAGGAGTATAGGACTCCAATGTTAATCATGGAGATAGATATCTCCAGGTTGATGGTTCCTGCATGCCCAATAGATTGAGGAGTGGGAGACTAAGAAAAGGGAAGGAGTGAATATGATCAAGAGAGCTAAAAAAATAAAACTTTGATTATTCTCAACAGAAGTAAGGTAGTGGTAATCTCTCTCAATTTCAGTAGAAATATTCAGTCCCAACGTCATCATCTGCCAATGCTCCATCCCCAAGCCCAAGCAAGATAAAAAAGGTAGAGCTCCAAGCTCTAAGTCTCATATTAGTCCTTCTAGTGGTTGTACTTTCCCAACTTGTAAAAAGTGTAGGAAAAACCATCTCGGAGAATGCTTGATAGGTAAGGATGGGGGTTTTGGTTATGGGAAGCTAGGTCATAAACTTTGAGATTGTCAATAAGCCAAGAGAACTGATATCATGGGGCACACCCAGACTACCTCTTCATCATCTCCTGTTAGTCGCAAAACACATCATGGTGCCTTATCTATTGTAGCTAATAGATAGCATCAGAATAGATTTTTTACTCTTCAAAATCGACAGGATTAGAAGGGTTCTCTTGATGTAGTCATTAGTATGTTATAGGTCTTTCATATTTATTTTATGCATTGTTAAATCGCAGAGCCACACTTTCTTTTGTGACTCACTATATAACAGTAAAATTTATTGTCATTCCTAAAATTATCTCCAAACCATTCTTAGTATCTACTCCAGTCGACGATTCAGTCGTAGCTAAATGGGTATACAAATATTGTCTAGTCATAGTTTCTTAGAAAGTCACCTCAGTTGATATTGTAGAATTATACATGATAGATTTTGATATAATTATTGGCGTGGATTGGTTATACTCCTGTGATGCCTCTATATATTGTAGAAACAGAGTAGTTTAGTTTTAGTTTCCAAATAAGACGATCATAGAGTAGAAGGGTAGTACCTTAGTGCCTATAGGTCGATTTGTCTTTTGTTTTAAGGATAGAAAAATAATTTAGAAAGGGTACATATATCATCTTGTTTTAGTTAAGGATTCAAAGTCCAAGACCCCAACTTTCTAGTCAATTCCAATGGTTAATGAGTTTCTAAAAGTTTTGCCCTCCGAGTAAAACATCAACTTTGAAATAGATCTCCTATTGGGCACCAAACCTATATCAATTATATCCTATAGAATGGCTCTAATCGAGCTTAAAGAATTGAAAGGGATGTTGAAAAATCTGTTAGATAAGGGTTTCATTAGGCCTATCATCTCTTCATGGGGTGCTCAAGTATTTTTTACGCAAGAAAAATGGTTCTCTCAAAATGTACATCGACTATTATTAGTTGAACAAAGTTACCATCATAATAAGTATCACATTTCCAAGATTGATAACTTGTTCGACCATTTTTAGGGTGCCAATTGATTCTTTGAAATAGACCTCAAATCTAGCTATAATTATCCCATAGTCAAAGAATATGACATTCTGAAGACGGTCTTCAAAACTCAGTATGGTCACTTTGAGTTTGTGATATATCTTTTGGAACAACTAATGCTCCTCCAACTTTTATGGACATAATGAATCGGGTGTTCAAGTAATATTTAGACATGTTCATCATTGCCTTTATTAATGACATCCTCCTTTAGTCTTAAAGTGATAATAAACATGCAAACCATTTAACAATTATCTTGCAGACTCTTAAAGATCACCAATTATTCGGTAAGTTCAGCAAGTGTAAATTTTAGTTGAAATCAGTAGCCTTCCTTGTTTATATTATTTCAGGTGATGATACTAAGATTGACCCTCAAAAGATCAAAGCGATTAGGAATTGCTAGACCTATCTCTCCATTAGATTTTAGTATTTTCTTAGGTTTAGCCGGTTACTACAAATGATTTGTTAAAGTCTTTTCCTCTATTGCTAACCATATTCTCCAATTGACTCAGAAGAAAGTCAAGTTCTAGTGTTTTGATTCTTTCAAAAAGAGTTTTTAGAAGTTTAACACTCGACTCACCTTCACTTTATTTTTGACTATCAGAGGGTTCAGACGGGTTTGGGGTTTATTGTGATGCATCCAAAGTTAGCCTTGGTTGTGTGTTGATGCAACATGGAAAAGTTATAACATATGTATCTAGAAAACTCAAGACTCACAAGAAAAAATACCCGAATCATGATCTTGAGTTGGCAATAGTAGTTTTTGCTTTACAGATTTGAAAGAATTGTCTTTATAGGGTTCATGTAGATGTGTTCATGGATCACAAGAGCCTTCAGTAAGTGTTTATTCAGAAAGATCTAAATCTTTGTCAGAGGAAATGGCTAGAGTTGTTGAAGTATTATGATATGATTTCCTTGTACCATTCAAGTAAAGCTAATATTGTGGTTGTCACTCTTAGTAGGTTGTTTATGGAAAGTATTGCTTATATAAAGGATGAGAAGAAAGAGTTAGTTCACGAGGTCACCAACTATTAGATTGGGAGTTCAGATGGTTTATTCAACCAAAAGTAATATCTTGGTTCAGAATCTTTGTTGATAGCTAAGGTGAAAGAAAAGCAAGATAGAGATCCTATTTTACTTAAGTTGAAAAAAATAGTCCAAAGTCATAAAATTAAGGTTTTCTTCCAAGGGGATATGGTTTCCTTCATGTCAAGGCAGACAATGTGTTCAAATATGGGTGAATTAAGATAGCAATTACTAATATAAGCTCACAATTCTTGGTGTTCTATTCATCCAGCAGACACTAAGACGTACCATAATCTATGGGAAATCTATTGGTGGAATGACATGAAAAAAGATATCGCAAAATTTGTGCCTAAGTGTCTGAATTACTAGTATGTAAAGGTTGAGCACCAAAGACCTAGGGGTATATTTAGGATATCAATATTCGTACTTGGAAGAGAAAAGTGGTGAATATGGACATCATTAAAGGATTGCTTCATACTCACCGATAACATTATTATATTTAGGTTATCATAGAATGAATAACTAAATCGGACTATTTTTTTCCAACTAACACTTCAAATTCAATCCAGGATTATGTTAGACACTATCTTAGGAAATTGGTAAAATTTGATGGATTCTCTTTGACTATCATTTCATATAAGGGTACTAAATTTATCTCTTGGTTCTAGAAGACTTTTCAAAAGGGTATTAGCACCCAAGTTCATTTCAGTACGTCCTTTCATCTGCATATGAATGGTCAGTAAGAGTGGACTATTTAGACTTTAGAGGATATGTTGAGATTTTTTGTGGTCGATATCAAAGGTAATTGGGAAGATCATTTGCCTTTGATTGAGTTTAAGTATAGTAAATAGTTATCACTCCAGTATTAAGATAGTACCAATAGAGGCACTTTATGGTAGGAGGTACAGATCTCTTATTGGTTGGTGCAGATCTCAAAACTTGAGTTTTCTACTGATGAAATCCTATGTAGATATGAGGAGAAGGGAACTTGAGTTTTCTATTGATGATTTTGCCTACTTGAAAGTTTTGACCATGAAAGGGGTGAAGAGATTTGTCAAGAATAAAAAACACAGTCCCCGTTATGTTGGTCCTTATAATATCTGGGTCGCTTTGGCAAAGTAGGCTATGAGTTATATATGTTTGTAGACTTAGCATCAATGTATCCAACTTTTCATATGTCTTTTTGAAGGAAATTCATTGGTGATCCCACAATGGTTATGGCCATAGAGAGTTTGGGTATAAAATATACTCTCTCTTATGAGGAGGTCCTAGTTGAGATTCTTTACCGACAGGTTTGTAAGTCGAGGAATAATAAGGTGGCTTCAGTAAAGGTTTTATGGAAAAATCAATCAGTTGATGGAGCTACCTGGGAAATAGAGGCACATATAATGACCAAGTACCCCCATCTATTCTCTTCAAAATCAGTTCTATCATGAGATAATAATTTTCCCTTAATTAATTCTTTTTCTCTCTGCTCACTCAGTCATACTCATTTCATATCATTCACTCATGGGTTTAGTTAATTCTATGTTTTAGTTTTAGACTCAATTGTCATGTTAGTATTCAGCTCTTATAAATTTAGTGATGGTATTGCAGCTCTTTCCTTAACTCTTCAACTTAGTTTCTATTTAGGGATGAATGACCCCCAAGGGAGCATATTGTAACACCCTAAATATTCAAGCTAAAATTTGAACCATGCTTCAAGTATATGTAAAATCGAACATCATGATTTGGTAGTATAGGAAGTGATTTATACATGTATTAAAGCCACAACTGACACCTAGCTCTTAGCCAAGTTGAAACCTTCCTTACTAATTGTTTTCTTACGAAGAATTTTCTTACAGTAAACTTCAAATGAGCATAACTCCTTGATTTCGAAGTGGTTTTGAGATCAAGACCCACCAAATGAAAGGTATTTTAGTTTTCTTTCAAACGTATCCAATTTCTCATTAATCCAATTTGGAGCTAAGAGTTATGACCATTTTAGTGAAGCACTATCCAGAAATAAGATAGTACAAATGAAACCACGATCTTGGTTGGATTGTCCAACATTCATTTTTGTGAGAAAACCCCAAAAAACTAACAGTTGACAAGTGTACCTCCCAACCATGAGAGTATCCCATGATCTTGGTTAAAAACACAATCTTGGGTATGATCTTAAACTAAAGTTAATTCAGCTTGGAATTCATCAGCTTGTCTGATGAAGTCCAGAGAAGTCGCAAGACCATCCACCAACTCAAAATCACCATCATGATTGTAGGTGGAACCCACAACTGTGGGATGGTTCGTACATTTTATTCTACATATTTTCAATTCTATTGTTTGAGGGACATCCCATTATTCTTTCACTATTTGGACCCCTAAATTACTTCGTGCAAGCTATCTCAAAGATGATTATTAACTTAAAAAGTATCCCAAGCCCTTCAGTATTTAAGTTCACACGATACTTAGTAAAAAACAGAGAATAAGAATCAATTTCTTTTCTCTAAGGCAATAACTAGGATTCATATTCTTCAAGATCCAAATTCAAAGAACTCACCAAGGTTTCCATCTACGGGTATGTGGAATATCATCATTGAGTTTTCTTTCACCCATTGAGTCTTAAAGTTATTCCAAATCTCAGTTTAATTTACCCTTGAAGGTTAGGATTTCCATGAAAAGTGTGAATTTCATTAGTTCTCAATTTCTTTCCTCAACTAACCCATGACTATATGTTTTTCATATATTTGAGCATCTTTACATATTGTGTGTCTATATATATACACATACACACATACACTCTCCACCAAATAATGTAATCGGCATAGAAGTTGTAAATTTGTGGAGACTTAATACTTCTCAATTTTTAGATGATCAATTTGATTAAATTTCTCATAAATTCAAAGCTCTATTTTTTATGAATTATATCAGTACGGTATATGAATTGCATCAGTATGTGTCACGACCTAAGGCTACCCCCTAGTCGAGACAATGGTACTTACGGCCACAAGTGACCATAAGTGAACCCCATAAATAGGTACCTACTGTGGGCACTGAGTAAAATAGTAATACAACACATGTACGGAAGATAAGATGATAAGATACTATAAATTTGAATATTGAAATATATAGCAATGACATGTCTGAAATATCTGATAAAAATACTGAAAACTAAACTATCTGTCTAAAACAACTGAAAGAACTAACTAACTATCTAACTAATTTTCTGAAAGCCTCTCACTTCCTGACTTGATGGAACAAACCCCCAACTAACTCCGACTAACTGAACATGAGGAAATACTAAAATAACTGAAATAACATATCATGTCCTCAGTGGATTAGGACTCACCACTACTACTGCTAGGTAATGTTGAGTTTTCTAAGAATGGTCGGGAAACTGAGCATCCGAGCCTATGTTATAAGACAACATAGCATGAATGTACTGGTATGTGAGATAAGAATTAACTGAAATGCATGGAATAATTAACCATGAATACATAAGCACGTAATATCTGATAATGCAAGACCAAGAACAAACATGTTACTGAGATAATCTAAATTTGAAAGACTGAAATCTGTATAAATGAATAACTGATAATCTGCACACCTGGTCAAGCTAACCTGAGCTGACATATACTAAAATACTGACTGAAACTATGGGAGGATGTAACCGACATGCCCCAATTTGTGCTAATCGGGGTCCAACTTGTAACACCAGTTGGAAGGGTGTCAGAACCGTGCCATGGGTACTAATGTTGGCTGTGTAGATCCACTAATATAATTTCCTGAAGAACTAGGGAGTGAGTCTTAAACTTGTGGGTGACCCCTAATAAAGTGTCTGTCCTAAACTTGTGGGTGACATCTCATAATCCTACACTGGATACGTAGTTTTGGAACTTAGGGACTTCTACTAGGACCCAGTCCTAACTGCTGGGTGAGCCCCCATCCCTAGGTTCTCTCGGTGCTAAATCCTACTCCCAACTGAATGACACTGGTACTGAATTGAGCTAAGTTTAACTGGATATTATTTCTGTTCGTGCTCATTATGATCATAAATATTTGAGTATAATGAAAAGGTTCATGGCTTAACTGACTTATTACTTTAAAATTTAAAATCATATAAAACACATAGGTATCGGGTGTTCATAACACTCCAATATTAAATAATCATAAAATACGATACCAAAGCTTAAAACTATTATATGAAATCATGGTTCAAAGAACCAAAACATAAAATTTCACCAAAACAAGTGAGAAGCATAAACTTGAACATAGAAATTCATAAACATGATAAAATAACATGATTATATGGCTCAATTCATAATTTGGGGATTTAACATGAAATAAATGGACTATGACATAGAAACTTGCAATTCAAAAACTAAGATATCATAATTCACTTGGAAGCACTTGTATACATAACTTTTAATCTATTTAGCATGAAATTCATGGATTAATTTCATAAAATAGGATAAGTGTTATACTTGTCAGTAAAAATAGGGTTTTTGAGCTCAATGGATGAAATAGACCTATTGATGAATAGCCACATACCTCAATAGATAGTTTCTTAAAGATTTCTTGAGGGTTTCTTGAAATTGGAAGCTTGAACTCTTGATTTCTTGAAAAAGGGACTTGGATGTTGTTCTTGGGAAAGAAGTAGGGTTTCTTAAGAGTAATTTTGAGAGGAAGGGGAAAATAATACCCCTACGATTGATCCCATTCGTGTTATAGATAACTTGGGTTGAGGAAAAAGACCCAACTATCCCTTAGTTTAAAGACCAAAGAGCTGGACGAAATAGCACTAGCATGTCGCAGACCTTTCTCCAACAGAGCAAACCCTACACCACGACCCTCAATTCGATGGAGCGATCCCTATACCACGACACTCAGTCCAGTGAAGCATTCCCAGTGCCACTATTTTTATTTTCCAAACACCCCTCTACGCCCATCTAAAAATTCCAAAACTCCTCGGAGACATACCTTTAACAACTCCGAACATCTCTCAACCCAAAAACCAACGTGCCGGGGTCAGAAAGATCATAATAAAATCCGTGAAGTTTAGGGGTCTTGAAAATGCCTAAGTACTCAATACTTAGTGAAAAATCTCAAGCCTTGAACTCCTTAAGCTTGCAACTAGAAGATGAAATGAGCTTATAATTTTATGGGATATTACAGTATGGTATATAAATTATATCTTAACTACCTGGGTTGAAATGTCCCAAAATAGGAAGGTATCATTTTATGGAATTAAAATGACCGACTAGCCATATTTTGAGCCACCTTTGAAATGGCTATTTTTGTGGAAATACTTTCTTAAAAGGACCATAGGGTGTCCTTTTCCCAAAAAATAATGCTTTGTATACTACCTAGCGATAAAGCTATTTATGGGATAATGCTATTTATAGGCCTCATTAAAAATAGGAGAGTTACATTATTGGCACTATCAATTCCTTAATTATAAGTGTCATTTCATGTTCAGACTTGGTATGCCCTTTAAATGAATGTATTAAAACCAACCAATACTCTTACACACTAACTTGGGAAGATTATAGTGGCATAATTGGCTATTATGTATCGGATATGCTACATTTGGACATATCTCAAAGGCCACTAATTAAGTGTTTATATATATATATATATATAATTTTCATAAAAAATACTAATCGACAATATAAGCAAGAGTAATGCACAAAATATGCATGAGATGCACGTGTGAGGTATCTAATTATTGTATGTTTAACACATACAACTACTCTTTGTGCCTCACACGTGTATGTCGTACACATTTGATGCATTTACACGTGCTTATCTTGTCGTTTAGTAGCTTTTCTGAAAAATATTATATACATATTAAATGAAATTGACCAGTGGAATAATTAGTTGCCTCTAAACTATGTCCAAATGTAGCACATCTGATAGATAATAGTAGTCGTCCCACTCTGATCTCCCTAAATCATTGTGTAAGAGCATTGATTGGTTTTGTTACATTCATCTAAAGGGAATACCGAGTTTGAACATGAAATAACACTTGCAATTAATGAATAACTAGTGTCAATAATGTAATTCCCTTATTTCAATGAGTCCCACAAATAACATTATCCCTAGGAAACATAAATAACATTATTTTTAATAAGACTCATCGCGTGCACATTCTAAGCATTTACATGTGCTTACCATGTCAATTAGTAGATTTTATGAATATATTACATACATATTAGATGAAATTAATTAGTGGCCTAGGAACAGTGTCCAAATATAGCACATCCAATACATAATAGCCGATTGTGTCATTCTGATCTCCCTAAGTCATCGTCTAAGAACGTTAGTTGATTTTACTGCATTCATTTGAAGAGCATACCAAGTCTGAACGTGAAATAAAACTTGTAGTTGATGAATTGTTAGTATCAATAATGTAACTCCCCTATTTTCATTGAGGCACGTAAACAACATTATCCCATAAATAGCATTATTCCTAGGTAGCATAATTAACAATATTTTTATTGAGGCCTATCTTATGCACTTTTCATGAATTTACATGTACTTATCTTGTAAATTACTTCTGTATTTTAAGAATATTATACACATATTAAATAAAATTAATTGGTGGCTTCTAAACTGTGTCCCAATGTAGCACATCCGATGCATAATAGCCGGTTGTGCCACTCAAATCTCCCTAGTTCAGCATGTAAGTGCATTATTTGCTTTTGTTGCGTTTATCTGAAGGGCATATTGAGTCTAAACATAGAATGACACATGTATTTGATGTCAATAATGTAACCCCCTATTTCTATTGAAGCCCATAAATAGCATTATCCCTAGATAGTAAAAATAGCATTATTTTTAATGAGTCCCATCTTATGCATATTTATGTGAATTTACATGTGCTTATCTTATCAATTAGTTGTTTTCTAAAAAAAATTATATACAAATTAACTGAACTAAATTAGTGGTCTATGAATGTCTAAATGTAGCACATTCAGTTCATAATAGCCAGTTGTGCCAATCTGATCTCTCTAAGTCAGTGTGTAAGAGCATTGGTTGGTTTAACTGCATTTATCTAAAGACTATACCAAGTCTGAACATGGAATAACACTTACAGTTGATGTATTATTAGTGTCAATAATGTAATTCCCCTATTTTCAATGAGTCCCACAAATAACATTATTTCATAAATAGCATTATCCCTACGAAGCATAAATAATATTATTTCTAATAAGGTACATCTCGTGAACATTCTATGCATTTACACGTGCTTATTTTATCAATTAGTAGTTTTTCTAAAAATATTATATACATATTAAATGAAATTAAATGATAGCCTCTGAAAAGTGTCCAAATATAGCACATCTGATACATAATAACAGGTTGTGTCATTCTGATCTCCCTAAGTTAGCGTGTAAGAACATTGGTTAGTTTTGTTGCATTTATCTAAAGGGCATACCGAGTCAGAACATGAAATGACACTTGTACTTGATGAATTGTTAGTGTCACTAATGTAAATCCCCTATTTTCAATGAGGGTAATAAATAACCTTATCCCTAGGTAGCATAGATAACATTATTTTTAATGAGGCCCAGAGACAACTGTCAATAATACAACTCTCCTATTTGTTAGTTGTTGGCTCTAATTTTCTTATTAAATTTAAATTTTACTTTTATTGTAAGGAAAATCAAAGTACTATTATAATTACTTTCACTTTTCCTATTAGAAAAATATAAAACTCTTACATATTTGGCTAACCTCTTTCTTAGAAAAATAGTTTGGTACCTCTATAAATTGAAGATCTCTCTTCTCATACCCCAAACAAAAGCATCCTAATGTAGTCATTAAAAAGTCTTGATTAGAGGGAGATTTTTCTCTTTACAATTTTAATATTTCTTTTATATTAGTTGCATATATAGATCAATGATAAAATGATATAATAATATTATACTTCTTAATACTTTAGATTGTGTAATCTAAATTAGCACCACTTTGGTATGCAACTTTAAATTTTCGTATGACGCCCTTTTGATTTTGAACCGAACAAATTGTATCAAAACTTATGGTTCAAAGGTCAGATGGTTCAAATTAAAGATATATCAAAATTAAAGTTGCAACCAACTTGATAATAATGAAGGTTGTTTTTGTGAAAAAAAAGGTCCAAAAACTACATGTGGAGACTATTGTCAATCATATTTTCAACAATTCTATTGTTACATATTTAAAAATAATGCTCACTTTTAACTCTACAGAGGTGTCAAGACTCAATTTCTTAGGTCATTATTGCACCTACTATAATCCACCAGTAGGTAAGCCACCCCATAATGTCAAACCACTAGTAACGAACTTTTAAGAGAATTGAAAGAAACAATGAAAATGAACTTAAATAAAAGACTAATATAGAATACAACTTCAAGACCTGGTGAAGTCAGTACAAGAGTTTTTAATACAACCAGAGTACAAAATAAAATACAGAATAAATGTACATATAAAACCATCTCTAAAATATAAAATAGAGAAAAGTCTAATCAATACGAGGGAGAGTGGAAATACTCTGAACGTCAGAAGATTACCCTAAATCTTTAATTTCTAGTTGCTCCACACATGTACACATTAGATCCTATATGTAGTTTTGATGATGAAAAACTAATTGAAAGGGACCAGGTCCCTGGATGTGCAAGATACAATACAACTGGCATATGTTGTCTGTACAGTTTTGTCATCTTGTATAACAAACTTATAGGTGCTATTTTGTATAGATTAGGAAAGTTGGTTCAATGAACTCTCAAACCTAATTATCACTCAGCTATAAAAGGAAAGAGAAGCCTCTTCATCAAGTGATTTTTGACAATTACAAAGAGCAAAAAGAGGCAGCAAAAATTCTATTTCAGCATTGCACAAGATCTTAGCTATTTGTGAGAGCTTAAATTGAAACTCGTTCTTGTGTGAGTACTAATTTGTAATCAAACTGCTCATGCTATAAGAGTAGTGCTTTCTTTGCTTAGGTAGAGTAACCTAATCTTGTTGCTGATTAGAGTTAATCAGTAGAGAGGTCCTAGTAGAATTGCTACAAGCAAAAGGAGCCTAGAGGTAGGCTGAAATCTAGACTGTAATCAGGAGGTTGACTACAGTGGATTTCTTTGGTTCTTGTGAAGACAAGCCATGATTTTTCCCTTCCTAGTTTCCACGTAAAAATCTGTGTGTTTTTACTCTTCCTGCATTATTTTTTGTTTTCCTACACGATTGGTGTTTGTTTGCCTGTGATTGACTTTGAGGGATCTGGTCCCTCACTGTGTGGTGCAGCCCTCAAGGGTTTCAACATTATCACTGAGAGCTCATACTATGATCTGCAAGATGCAGAAGTGTAGTGTGAGTACCAAACACGTGATAATCAGAAAGCATCGGCCAACTGAGCTCCCAAGATAGTGTAAACATAAATAATATGTAAAGCGGGAACATAAAATACATTCAACTACCCAAGGAACTGGACATAATAATGTTAATGGAACAGTAAGGATAAACTAGCCTATTCTGACAGTGTTCAGGGACTAAAGTGCAATACTGTATATAACTGGTCAATATACAAATGAAGAGTAAAAGAAGGATATAGTAGTAGTACAAGGCCAATGGATATATATGCAATATGAATAGACAGTGAAAAAGAGTGATATATGGTAATACCATATATATATATTTATGTATATATATATATATATATATATATATAGGAATAAACTCAAATATAATAATCTAGGGGAGACAACTTAACATCTCGAAGGTCATAGCCAAGGAAAGGAGATAATACTAGCATAATCCAAGTCTCTAATCGAAGGATGACAAAACATGAGATAATCTTTTAATAACACATCTTACTAGGAGAAAGAAAGGGAACCAGAAATATACTGAAAATATTGGGTACCAGTCCATAACCATTGTGCCACAAACTAACCATAATAACTAAAAATAAAGTAACCGGCTAGCCCGGATCCATACAATAACCTAATCGGATCCCCATAAGCCCAAAAGGTACAAACAAGC
>NC_061120.1:157602537-157618160 GCF_002878395.1 Capsicum annuum | reverse complement strand
GGAATCATACTACTAAGTAAATGTAAATGTCCCTAAATGTATGCATGCCATTATTAGTATCCAAACAATAAAACTATAAGCGTTCGTAAGCCAATCCCACACCCTCAAAAGGGATAAAATACTATCATGGTGCTCAACTGCCATCGTAATCATAGCCCCGAACCCACAATATACTATTTAATACAATATTAACATCATAACCTGGAGATTAAGCTAAACAAGCGCGTAAAATCACTACAAGGATCTTGTCGAAGAAACACCTTTCAATTTACTGGGTCAAATGGTAAGTCTTACATTCAAGGATCCATACTGTCAATCTATGGTAAAAAAAAAGTCTATAATCAAGGTTAATAGGATTAGAAGGATATAACCAAGAATTCTAGGTTAACTGAAACAATAGTTCTGGAAAATCATAAATAACCTATAGTCATTGTAGGAATGATAGAAATGCCAAAAATGCATAAAAATATAGAAAATAACTTAGAAGATCATCACAATAGCTATTTTTAAAAGGACTTTCATCCGCAAATATCAAAGGATAGGAAGAGCCCAAAAGTTTGAAAGGATAAGGTATTAGGCCCACATACCCTAAGTATGTCTCCCCTGATAACCTCTAAGAAGAAACAACACTTCTAAGGGATTTTGATACAGGTATTTCTTTTTTAACCAACTTCCTTTAAATGAATAGGCAATAAGATTCAAACCAAAAATGAATAGCCACAAACTCAACCACATCAACCAACTGACCTCTAAATGAACTGAGAATGATTGATGAACGCAACCTAAACCACAAGACACTGATAGAAAAAAAAATACAAGCATAACTAGGTGAAAACCCAGCCAAACTGAACCCTACTTAAGGCATGAATCATGCAATCAACTCTAAATCCCAAATCTAACATTTTTTGGCCTTTCCAAACCTGATGTCAAGTTTAAATTGTCCAAAATCTTCCCAACATTATATGAGTCATGTCCACATAATCTCTTCACATTAATTTCGATAAACAAAAGTTGATCTTTCAAAATCCACACGGCCTAGCATAAGAATCAAGCCATAATGCTCTACTTAAATACTCAAACAAATATAATCAACCTGCGATATCTAGACAAAGCTAAAAATGGTCTAAATGATCCTCAAAACTGACAGTTAGGATATCAAAGCACAAACTCTCGAAGCCGAACAATCCTCCCTAGAATACCCCACCAACTATGGGTGAAACCATGCAAAGCCCAAGTTGAACACACTCATTTTACTAAATAGGCAATAAGATTCAAACCAAAAATTGAGAACAAAGATCGACAGCAGTAAAAACGAATACCATATTCCAACGGACCATCCTCTAGAATCTATCAAGCACAAACTATCTGAATAGAATAAAACTGAGCTAGTAGGTATTGAACATACCTAGTCAACCAATAGATGATGTCTTAACGAAGTTAAATTTCAAAACAGTGGTTGCCACCAAGCTCTACAGCCCATAGCTGAAATCTCAACACCAAAGTTGAACCGCTCGAACTCAACTATCGAAACCAATCCTTTTGATGAGTGAACATACATTTGCCAAAATCTATCACAAGTTTTAAGTTATTATTCAAAAGAGTCAGAAATTACAAGTAGAGACAATAATCCTTCACTAATGTGAAATACCCAACGTAATCTCCCGACTAGAAATCAAGCACATATACCACAATTCCTGCAAGAGTTGAACCTGAAATATTGCTAAAGAACATAACCAAAACTAAGGAAAAACCACAGGATAAAGATACAAACTGTCATATCCACATTTCCTAAAGAAAAATGAACAAGGCATACCTAAGAACTCTCCAAAGCAGCAAAGAGTACAAATGGTAGACAAAACTCGAGCAACTCAGAAAAGTACAATTTTAGATTGAATCTGGTCAAACCAATTCTCTATCTAAGACAACAAATACCCAAAGGCACATTCAACCAAGCAGCAGAACTCCATAAAATCATATTAGGCTGAACAACTGCCAAAAATAAAATTATCCCGAATTCTCTCGTTTGCCCAACTTTATCTCAATTGAATCATGAACCACATTGGAGAAATAACGAAGTACTCAACTCACTATCAATACTAGTATCAAGACTATCACCAGTAAACAAACCTAAAAACCCAGAAAAGCAAGTATTAGGCTTTTAAATATCAGAAATAGGCAATAGAATTGAATTGCCAAGTCCAGAACCACAATAAGGTCATGAAAGGCCAAACTAACTTCACTGTCACAAACCACTCAACAATCAATCTAACTTTGCCAACATAAGGGAAAAAACCAACCTCACCTCACTAAAAGGGAGAGCCAAAAAATAAAGTTACCCATATAGGCCAACGAATAAGAATCATAAAAAGAGGACCCTAACTAGATGACACTAATCTGGTTGTCTATCAAGTAAGAATCAATATAAACCATAATAATAATAAAAACAATAGTATAAGGTGCAAGATCCACCTAAAATGGAAAACAGAATTAATACCACACTAAGGTTATAATACGGCCAATATGCCAACTAAAATAGGACTTTAACCAAAATGCTACACCCCAAAGAAAAATACGATATCGATCCACTCAATCCACTACTAAAAGAAATCATCTATGGAGGTAGTATTATATGCATAAAATTCTACAATAACTAACGTAGTAGCATAGAGGCATAAAATCACTGATGGGTAGGAAAACCCCAATAAAACTCAAGTAAAAGGAAAAATATAAAATGTCAAATCAAACCTTTATCGATGGATTCCAAATTCATAGTCCTAACGTGCATGAAGGAGTACAAATCTGAGCTTGTCCAATCCCCATTTCAGCATCTCGATCATCAACTGTGCCTATAAGTGCACCACCTTTAACTGAAGGTGCCACAACTTTATGAAATTGATTTATCTATAGACTGACTAATAATCCCAAATCAAGGACATTTTTGGGACCAAAGACCGGTCTCTTTGTCATCACAACAAACCTCTAGAGCTCCAACATGATGATAAATATGAGTTGTTTCCAACCTACTGACCAACTGACACTAGGGACATACTCTACTGAAATGATTATCCTCTCACAATCATAACATACCTCAAAAGCTCTAGGATGGTGAGAAACATATGATAACCCTATCTAGATAACTAAAGCATGCCTGGGGAACTCCTTAGACCAATGATCAACCTATCCATACTCAAAATATGCCCCTGGATCTCTCAGATGCACTGCACTCACTGTTCTAAAATGAACGGCAACGACAACTCTACCCACTATGACTATCATGATAGATCTGAGAGCCACCTATAGTCTGAGCTATTAACTCTATGAAGCTAACAGGTTTCAAGTGATATTGATCCCAGCTCTGAGGATCCCTACTCCTAAATGGAACACCAATAACTCTATACTAATGACATAGCCTTTTAGTGCCACCTCTATATGTCTCAATACATGCCCTTTCTATGATCCTTGATGAGCAACAACCTGAGGAAAAGAAAACCCTATTGCTATCAAATGCTCGAATGCCAAGTGATATAGCAATGTCAATCATCTGACAAATCTATATACCAACTTATGCTTTGAAGAATGGAGTGCAGGATTACGTTTGGAACACTCGAGAAACCCTATCTCATAATTCAAAATATACAAAGAGTCCTGCTGAACACCAACAAAATCCAACTCTAGTCAGAAAACCACTTGATGTATTAGGTATGATCTCTAGCTATGAAGTATCCATAAAAATACTTGGAATCCATAATACAATCCAAAAAATGAGGTGGTCTCAAAATCTATCAAAGTTTGGGTTATGCCAACAACCTCTAGCTGATATTGAAGATCTTCAACACTAATCTCTAACTCCCTATCCTGATGTTGAGCTGAAACTCTGGTAACATATATAGAAGTATCATCCACATCTATCGAAAACCTCGTGTTATCCATTCTAGGAAAGAGTGGAGTTAAAAGAAGTACTAGAGGTTCATAGAAGTACAGACACATGACATGGAGTCAAGAATAAAATTTCCTAAAAATTTCTGTAACCTCCAAAAGATAGGATACAGATGTCTTCATAGAGATCCGGAGGACTATACTATATACTTAGTTCTTGTACCGACACACTGGTAAACTTAGGCTTTGATACCAATTTGTCACAATTTAATTTTTCAAGTCATGATGGCACTTATTATAACCCACTAATAGATAAGACAACCCATAATCTGAAACAGCTAGTAATTGACTCTCAAGAGAATTGAAAGAAACCACAAAAATGAACTTAAATAAAAGACTAATAGAGAATACAAACCCAAACCTAGTGAAGTCAGTACAAGAGATTCTAAATAATTAGAGTACAAAATAAAATACAGAATAAATGTACATGTACAACCCCCTCTAATATATAAATTTGAGATAAGACTAATTAATTGAGGAAGAGATGGAATACTCCAGACATCAGGAGCTCATCATAAATCTCCAATTTATAGCTGCTCCGCACGATGCACACATCAACGACGAGAACTCGTACTATGATTTGTAGGTCACATAAGTGTTTTATGGTTTCCCATGGTACTCAGTAGGCAGTGACAGACTGAGCTCCCAAGAGAGTTTAAGCATTAATAACATATAAGGCAGGAGTATAAACTACAGGCATCTACCCAAGGAACTATACATAATAATACTAAGGAACAATAAAGATAAACTTTTCTATTCTAACAGTGTTCAGGGACTAACGTGCAATGTCGAACAATATATAAATAAAGAGTGAAAGAAAGATATATAGTAGTAGTAGTACAAGGCCAACATATACATATACAAAATAAATAGACAGAAAAAGAGAGGGATATATGGTAATATATATATATATATATATATATACACACACACACACATATATATAGGACTAAACTCAAATGTAATAATCTAGGGGAGCCAACCTAACATTTTGAATGTCATAACCAAGAAAGAGAACTAATACTAGCATAATCCAAGTCTCTAATCGAAGGATGACTGAACATGGAATAATCTATCAACAACATTTCTTAGTATGAAAAAAAGGGAACAAGAAATGTACTGAACATATCAAGTATAGTCCATAACTAGTCTGCCACAAACTAACCATAATAACCAACAATAAAGTAACTAGCTTGTCGGGACAAATAATAACTTTATCGGATCCCTATAAGCCTGGAAAGGGCAAGCAAACACTCAACAAACAATAAACATAACTACTATGAATACAACCCCCCCCCCCCCCACACACACACCCATAAGGCTGATATATATATGAGCACCAAACAATTATACTGTTTATGCAATGATATGAATAAATAAATACACACAAACCACTATTAACTAATATTCGATCCGAGTGACAAATGTACCAAGTGTATACACTTCCAACAGATCCGTATCTCACAAATAAAGAATCCATGGTGACCATCCTTCTCCAGCATGTGGCTCACGAATGAAGGGACTCATAGGGGACTTGCGATATCCGAATACACTTCATGGTTTTCGAACCAAGACTTCCAATAACCATCATAATCTATATACTCTGGCCTTTACAATATATTTTTTTTTTGTGTGTATATATAGAAGAAAGAGTGACGTCGGGACTAAATCTACATAATAGCGTAGAAAGTGTCGGAATCTCTCTTGATCAAAGTAAAAAGTAGTGGTAAAAGAGTGGGTTAATAACCTACCGAAATCAATCTCGATCTAATTTTTAAAATATCACTTTTGCTTTTAAAATTTCATAATTTATTAAATAAGATGGTACGATTCCTGTAATAGAAGAAATCTATTTTTAAAATAAAAAGTGAGAATAAATTCCTTGATAGAGAACCAGTAGTAAAACCAAGAATTTAATTGGTATAGTATCGCTAAGTAAATGTAAATGTGCCTAAGAGAATGTATGCCAGTACTAGTATCCAAATAATATAACTATAAACCTCTGTATTACAACTACATCCTCACAAGGGACAGAATACTAATCTGGTGCTCAACTGGTATCATAATTACGGTCTCAGACCTATAATATATATTTAATATAATCTGGTGCTCAACTGGTATCATAATTACGATCTCAGACCTATAATATACTATTCAATATAATATTAACACCATAACCTGAAGACAAAGATAAACATGGGCATAAAATCACCACAAGAATCTAATTGGAGAAATATCTTTCAATTCACTAAGTCAAATAGTACGTCTTACATTAAAGGATCTGTAATATTAATTTATTACTAACAAGTCTATAATCAAGGATAATAGGATTCTAAGGCCATAACAAGGTATTCTAGACTAAGGTTTAGGTCACATTTATATTCTAAATCTCATAATTAGGCCAGGTCATGGTACACCAGTCATAACCCAATCCTATAATTCCTACCTTCATGCAATCTATATATAATATCATCTCATAGAGAAAAGTAGACAAAAGACTACCTCGATGTTGAATCGCAATTCATGAATTATCCACAAATCGCTGTCAATGCTCCACAACTCTAAAATAGTGTCATGTTACTGAAATAATATCCTACACATTAATACGAGTAAAACAATATCCATATTACAATATAATAGTTTGGGTCCAAAATTGGGTAAATAATGAACCTATGGGGCCCGCTAACAAAATTTCAAAATTGAATTTGTCAAGAGGTCCCTCAAAGGACATAAAATATATGCGCAAAATTGAGCACAAATGAACTACAAATTGAGGCTCAAATCAGCCTTGAGAAATGGGTAAAATAGGGGAGAAAACAAGAATTAAACGGGAGATTTATGCTGAAAACTTACAAAGAAATTAGTGAAAAATGATCACCTCAACACCCTCAACTCATCCTCAACTCCAACTTATGATTTTTCACTGTTCTCCAAACTCTAGGGTTCAATAATGGTAGAAAATGGCGAGAAAATGGTAAAGAAATAGGGAAAGAGAGGTTTTATACTATCAGGTCATTGCCTATTACGAACGTGGGACTCAAGGGTCGCATTTGCGATGAATATCGAGATTACCCTTCTAAAATGGGGTATGGGTCGCGAACGCGATGTTATCCCAAACAAGACCTTCACAAAAGCATCCAAGCCTCGTGAACATGAAGGCTAAGGCTTGGCTGCACCAGAATTTTCTAAGTCCAAATGGACTTCGGTCGGGGGTTCGAAATTTGTTCAAAACTTTGTGCACATAAATAAAATATGCTACCATATCAAAATCGATATTTTGGACTCAGTAAAACCATCAAAACTTTTATCCGAGATTATTTTGATTAAATGTGGGTCTCACATCTATAGTTTCATTTTTCATAAAATCTACCCACTATCCCAAAATGAGTTCAAAAGCTTCAGAACCGGAACCAAGGGCTCTCCTAGCCGAAATCAATATTTTGGAGCTGACGGAGCCGTTGGAATTCCCATTCGAGGTCATTACTAGAAGTTTTAGTTAGAGACTAATTCTTTAAAACGAAAGCTCCAAAAGGAGAAAATGAGCCTAAAGTTTAATCGAACCGTTCGATAATCGAACCGACAGTTTCGAAAGTCATAAATAACCTGTAGCCACTATGGAAAGGCTCGAAACACCAAGCACACGCAAAAGTTGAGGAAATAACTTGAAGGATCATTACAAAAAGACTCTAATATTTTTAACTCGAAAGGACACATATTTTTAACCCAAAAAAGCTTTATTTTTAAACATGTCAACCATCAGTGATGAAGATTATGTAAAGAATGAAAATAATTCATTTATCCCACTTATTTGGTTAACTTTATCTCTTTCTTAATTTTTCAATTTTTCTCCTTATATTTAGAATTTTACTATACTATTACAAAGGAGAAACCACAATCTCTTTCCTCCTTTCCTCATTACCTCTTTTTTCTCTATTTTTTAGTGAATGCGTACCTCTGACAAACAGCAATAACCTAGCAAACCAGTCAACTCTAGCAACGAACTGGATCATCCATCTCCGACGAACCAGTGATCACAAAAACAACTCCACACCAACCCCTATTATTTTTATAGTAAATGGCCATTAAAGCAGGCCACTACCACCGTTCAATGCAACCAACTATCACATCATTACACCGCCTTTTCTCTCCTATTCACTCCTCTCTGATAAACAATCAGAAATAATCCATGAACCATACCACCCAACCGCACTGTCTAGACCAACAATGCAACTTCGTTCAAATTTCCATGTACAAATCTTGTTGAAATTGAGTAGGATTACAATAGAATTTGTTTCTTTTTTTATCTCAATAGTTAACTAAAATTAGGGGCATTATGCATATGTATTTCACCGAGGAAAAACGCGTCAAATACATATAAAATTTGTTACTTGAGTTAATTATCAAAATGTTATTATTGTTCTCTTATTTAAGAGCCTAAATTTGCTATGTGCGAAATTTCCTCGTGCATATTTATGAGTTGTATAATAATAAAATTACCTTACTCTAAAATAAGTATTTTAGCCTTTCATAATTTGGCTACATAAAATATAAATAACCTAATTATATAACAAAAAATTATACCGTGATTGCATTAAAGTTCTATTGAATCAGGGGATAGACACGTTAACTAGTAAATGAGCCACTTTTAGGCCAGTCTTTATCAGATTGAATTGAATGATTGTGAACTTTCTCAAATTATGGTTGCTAAATGAGACTTTTGCATAAATGTATCAAAAATATAAAACATTTATCAGCCACTTAATCATAGCTACATTTGCTATACTTTTAACTAATAAAAAAATTATCAATGATGTGCGATATTCAAAAGATTCAGGAAGAACATTAATATTTGTGGGTGTAGTTATAATTTATTGAAAATACATAGACAAATAATAATTGAGGAGGATTGGAGGTGCTTTGGATTAGTTCGGTATTTGAATTCATAGTTGAGTTAACAATAACATAATCAGTATAATTTTACAACCAGCTATGAAAAGAGTATGAAATACTCAAACTTTGCTCCTATACAATTGTGGGGGTTCATTTCATTCTTATGACAGGAATGAGTGCACTACAAGATCAAATATGTTGCTCCCTCTCCTCTCAATGATGCATCTGTCTTTTAAGTTAAGTCAATTCCTAACACGGCTCCTTTTATTCTATGCTAATTCAAGCTGCAGCATCACCTCATGAACTTCTTACAGGGGACATATCACATTGATATCACTGTATATCAACATATATACCAAAAATATAAATAAATATACAGGAAATACACAAATATTTGAAATCCAAATGTACTTCCAAATCAACTTCCTCAAATCTGCTCTAAATGAGTTGAAATTTGAAACAAAAGCTCCAACCAATACCTTAAACAAACCCCAGCAATCAAATTGAGGTTATATCTAAAATACAAGTAGTATAGAAATACAAGCCAGCTGTAAATAAGCTAAAATTTTAGTAACATGTTTTTCAAACATTAACAACTAATTTTCAAGTAGTATAGAAATAACTATATGGAGGAGCTGAAGAAAATAATGATCCCACGTTATTCCATTGAACATTTTAACCTTAATTAATGAGCTTTTAATATATTTCTATCCCTGATACGGATAATTACAATCGCCAATCAAATATATAAATAATATAAATATATACACTAATTGCATATAAAATATGTATGTTATATACTAAATATATATATATACTTGTCTAGTATTATTTTTATGGACGACTGTACCATAAAAATTCCCTTCATTTAACCCACTTGGTTTTGACTCCTAGAACTTAAAGATTCTACAATTTTAATGAACTATTCTTCAGACGAACGAAAGCACAAAAAGCTTTTACTCTTCCTGTTCACTTTTACTTGTCTCATTTCACTTCACGAGAATTAATATGAGAAATTTTGGGAGCTAAACTAGATTACTTTAATTTAATATTTCAAATATATAATGTAGATGTTTGAAAATTATATGAAAAATCACTACCATCTTAAAAGTTTATCAAAATTCATACAGTTCGACTCTCAAAAGCAAAATGTGATAAAGTAAAATTGAACTAAGGGAGTGAAAAAAGAAAGAGCTTCCCATTCATACAAGTTGTAGAAGGGTCTCTTGGATCGCATTGAAGAAGGTATGTACCCATTCTCTATTATTAAGATTTTCAGAAGTTAAAAGTATTAGACAACTCTGAATTTATTTGTTATAGATTGAATTCTCTTTATTTGTGTAGATTAATTTCTTATATCTTCAATTCATTCACATCAACCTTTTTTCATGAATATTACCGACTATGACAATGGATCAGACATCTTTAGACAAGTAAATAACCAAGGATGATGGCCGTACCAATCTGGGTTGTGGTAGGATGGATAAGATCTCTCTATTTTTAATTAAAGGCTTAAGGTTAACGTCCGAACTAACTCTAATTCTGTTTATGAAAAATCCTATCAAGGTTCTAGGGAGCGCTTCTCCCTTAAATCGATCTTATACTCTATGAATTCAGATTAGTCAGATTTATGGCATCCAACATGAATGCAGTGTCGGAGCAAGAAAATTTAGGAAGGTTTTTCAATAAAATTGAAGCTCTTTTGAAAATATTAAAAAGATAAAATATATTGTAGTCATTGGGGATCGAACCCATGCAAAAGTCGTCTCTTGCACATACTAAACTCCTGTTGGATTACGGGGCATGGATCGCCCATGTGGATCGACTTGATCCGACCCAGTTTTTATTTTTTGATTATTTGGAAAAAAAAAAAAAAGAGATAAAACTATGTATTTCAAATTTGGGAGGAATAGTTACAAAGAAAACCACTCCACTTTCCCTTATAAATTCCAAGTTCGTTCTTCTTCTTCACGGGGAGAAAGTTGTGAAAAAACAAAAAATAAAGAACTCTTGACAAACAAAAACATCCAAAAGAAGGTATTTAGTTTGTGAAATAATTTTTCGTTTTCACACTACTAAAAAGAAGGATAAAATCGACCATAAAAATCTTCCACATGACCATAAAAACCTTCCACATGTGGAAGGTTTTTCTTAAAAAATCGACCACAAAAGCGACCAAAATCTATGGTCAGAAAAGTTGTGGTAGTTTTTTCAAAACCGACCACAAGTGGTCAGTTTTATTTAAAATATATATATATATATATATTTAAAATTCATTATTATTTTATTACAGTTAGAAAAAATAATTTTGGAGAAAAAAAACCTACCACATGTGAAAGGTTTTTTATTAAATTAATTAATTAATTAATTAAAAATCCGACCACTTGTGGAAGGTTTTTTATAAATTTAATTAATTAATTTATTAAAAAACCGACCACAAGTGGAAGGTTTTTTATTAAATTAATTAATTAATTTATTAAAAATCCAACCACTTGTGGAAGGATTTTTATTAAATTAATTTATTAATTTAATAAAAAAAAACCTACCACAAGGGGTAGGTTTTTTGCAAAAAAAAATTAAAAAAATCGACCACTTGTGGTCAATTTTTCTGGGTATTTTTAAAAAAATTAAAATTGTAAACCCAAATACAGCATATGCAACAACAACAATGAAATACAACAGAATCAAATCATATACAGCAGCAATAACAATCAAAAAACAAATGTAAATGCCTTCAAAAGTGTATAGGACATACAAAATGTTCAACAAAATATGAAAATACTACAACAATAGTTTCAAAGTACAAGACATACAACAAACAAAAACCTAAGAGTCAACAATAGCTTCAAATCGAGAGTGCTAACAAAACTTACAGAACTCTAGGTTAGCATCTTCCTTAAAGTATAACATACAGCCATTTTCACAACAATCAATTCTAATCGAGGAGAGACTTAACTTTAACACCAATCTTTTTGCCTTATAGAAAGAATCAGGAACCTCCAAGCCGGGGTCAACTAACTCTTTAATAAGGTCTATCATTGAGTCCATTCCTCCTTCAGCAATATTCCAGTCAGATTTAATACTTAGTAATCTAACAGTAACAGACAAACGAGAGTACGAACACCCATCAAACAAAGGATGACTAGCAGCATGCAATTCTTTGTAGAAATTGCCCGCTTCACTATTAGGAACATCTTCAACATTTTTCCTAATGTCAACCCCATGTTGTATCCCAAAAGCATCGTGCACCATTTCTGTCATCCTAGTTTGTTGAGATTCATTATGCCCTATAGATCTACTACTTTCTCCAACAACAAAGTTATTTTGCGCTACGTCCCCATGAATACCACGCAATCTTAAAAAGTACTTGTGAAACCCCTTTCTATAAAGATGTTCCTTCACATCTTCTTCACTTACAAGATTTATACCATCACATCTAACACAAGAACAATGAATAACCCGATAACATGTCCACATATCAAGTGTCTTAGGATGTTCAACGAATCTTTTGACACCTTCAACAAATTCCTCCCTAATACCCACTCTATCATCATTATTCCATTGATATATCCAGCTATAATCAGGTTCCATCTACGCAATCAATCAGATTAAACTAATTACATGAAGTTACAACTAATTAAGTGACTAAGTCACTAACTAACTCACATTCAAAACACAAAGTCCCTATCAAGTCACATTCACAAAAATCACCTATAAAGTCCCTATACCTAACCATATTCAAGTGTCTAAGTCACTAACCAACTATCATTCAAAACACAAAAATTACCTTTAAAATTCTTATACTTAACCAAAACTTAAGCATTTTCAACTAACAAAGGCACGAACAACATCACCTTGTAAACACTAATTCACTATTAAAGTCACTGGCACTTATGCATTTTCAACTAATAAAGTCACCAACCACATCACCTCCTGAACAACAGTTCACTTTTAAAGTCACCAAAACTTAAGCATTTTCAACTAATAAAGTCACCAGCCACATCACCTCCTGAACACTAATTCACTATTAAAGTCACCGACACTTAAGCATTTTCAACAAATAAAGTTACCAACCACATCATCTCCTAAACAAAATTTCACTTTTAAAGTCACCAAAACTTAAGCATTTTCAACTAATAAAGTCACCAACCACATCACCTTGTAAACACTAATTCACTATTAAAGCCACCGGCACTAAAGCATTTTCAACTAATAATGTCACCAACCACATCACCTTGTATACATTAATTCACTATTAAAGTCACCGGCACTTAAGCATTTTCAACTAACAAAGGCACCAACAACATCACCTTGTAAACACTAATTCACTATTAAAGTCATCGACACTTAAGCATTTTCAACTAATAAAGTCACCAACCACATCACCTCCTAAACCAAAGTTCACTTTTAAAGTCACCAAACTTTAGCATTTTGAACTGATAAAGTCACCAACCACGTCACCTTCTAAACACTAATTCACTATTAAAGTCACCGGCACTTAAGCATTTTCAACAAAGAAAGTTACCAACCACATCACCTCCTAAACAAAAGTTCACTTTTAAAGTCAAAGTCACCAACTACATCACCTTGTATACACTAATTCACTATTAAAGTCACTGGCACTTAAGCATTTTCAACTAACAAAGACACCGACAACATCACCTTGTAAACACTAATTCACTATTAAAGTCACCGGCACTTAAGCATTTTCAAATAATAAAATCACCAACCACATCACCTCCTAAATAAAAGTTCCCTTTTAAAGTCACCAAAACTTAAGCATTTTGAACTAATAAAGTCACCAACCACACACGGCTTCACTAGACTTCAATATGAAAAAAAACAACACTTTATTATAACAAATTAGAGAGAAGCCAACTTACCTTTTCTTGGCCTAAATTAATATCAAAGACACAAGCGGTCACCGAAAAAATAGCAAAGCAATCCTTTTCCTGCAATATCGAGAGTACTTACAATAAAAAGCATTATATCTCAATTAGAAATGATAACATGTATTCAGTAAATTAGTTGAGACGCAACTAAGTCTCAAAACAAAACAATATTCAATCTAAGTCTTAACCACTTTCAACCAACTATGTCACTTACCATAACCACAAGCAAAACATAAAAACCCCTTTTAAAGTCCCTAAACTTAACCATTTTCGAGAACAACATTCAAACTAAGTCTTAACCACTTTCAACCAACTATGTCACCTACCATAACCACAAGCAAAACAAAAAAATTCATTTTAAAGTCCTTAAACTTAATCATTTTCGAGCAACTAACACTCAAAACAAAACAACATTCAAACTAAGTCTTAACCACTTTCAACCAACTATGTCACCTACTATAACCACAAGAAAAACAAAAAAAACCCTTTTAAAGTCCCAGCAACTAACTCTAAAAACAAAACAGCATTCAAACTAAGTCTTAACCACTTTCAACCAACTATGTCACCTACCATAACCACAAGCAAAATAAAAAAATCCCTTTTAAAGTCCCTAAACCTAACCATTTTTGAGTGACTAACACTCAAAATAAAACAACATTCAAACTAAGTCTTAATCACTTTCAACCAACTATGTCACCTACCATAACCACAAGCAAAACAAAAAAATCTCTTTTAAAGTCAATAAAGTTAACCATTTTCGAGCATCTAAGTGATCTAACAAACCACATGTAAAACATAAAAAAATCCACTTCAAAGTCCCTCGACTTAACCTTTTTCAAACAAATAAGTGACCCAACAAACCACATTCAAAATAAAGAAATAGTCATTTCTAAATTGCGATAATACTTTATTTCTAGTACTTTTGCATAGGTACATATATAGCCCAAGAACAAGATTTTTAAATACAATAGTTTGTGAATAGTATGTGAGACAATCTTTCCCTTCACTAGAAACAAATCTTTGCTTAGATAATTAGACAAACAGTACGTGAGCCTTTCACACCTTCTTTTTGTTTATGAAGGGTGTAGCTGTAGCCTTCCAGGTTTCCATCGCTTAGTCAACTTGTTTTCTTTACCAGTGGACTTAATAGGTACTTATGTAAGTAAAAAAAAAGGAAAACGTTCATCTGTCTCCCTTCATCGATCAAATATTTCTCTTTATCCTAGTCCAATTACAGTATGATATGCCATGAAGTTCACCTTTTTCACATTATGAAACATACATATTAATGTAGTTTTTCTGAAACAACGGTTTGTTACGTAATAGGAAGGCATCAACTTAACTGAAACACAAATTCTTCAAAATGCTTGCAAAACTTTATGTAGAATGTAAAATCAAAGGTCAACTGATATAGTTCCATAGCTTATGTGGACCTCTAATTCACTAGCTCGTGGAATGGTGAAAGACGATGACAAGGTTGCCAGTTGGAGACGACTGTTGGCGTTGGTGAAGACGGCTGGCGGTGCGGGGTTCGTCGTCATTTATAGAGAGAGAGAGAGGCAGAGGGAGATCGATGAGAGGGAGATGAGAGAAATACTGCAGCTTTTGCTTTGTGAAAAAAGGTTAGGGTTTGAGTTTATTTTGACTAAAAGTATGATAAATGGTGGATTTAATCTCAGCCATTGATTTGATGAGATCAATGGCTATAATTAAAATTGAGAGGAGTCAAATGAAATTGAAATTGGAGATTTTAATTTGAGGTCAAATTGAAAATAAATTTAGGCTAAAATTGACATAGACATATATAAAATGTGGCTAGAAATTAAATGAATTGGGAAAATTGAATTGAATTAGTGTTGCTATTTTAGAAAATTTAATAATAATGAAAGAATAAATAATAAAAAT
>NC_061120.1:157563045-157602437 GCF_002878395.1 Capsicum annuum | reverse complement strand
ATATCTGATTTATATATATATATATATATATATATATAAATCAGATATTTAGTTATTTTACCACCATATTAACACGGGTAGTATATTTTCTCAATCGTATAATAATATCAATGAATTTTATAAACTACGATAAATTTTTGGTTAATTAAATTTTAATTACGATTTTATACCTCATAATACAACGTGTTAATCAGATAAATTATCAATTTTAATTAGATATATATGTACGTCGTAATATAATGTGTTAATCAGATAAATTATCGATTACTTGTCTTACGTTATTACAACTTCAACAATATACATGTATCTACATTCACACAATATAGTATATCTATTCCTTCAATAGTATGACATCATTGCATTATTCAAAATATTTTGATATATACATTCAGTTATCAAGCTTTCGATTGCTGCATATGTCACTATACGAGATATATGTATATATACATATATTCAATTGTTTATCAGCTTTCAAATATGTACTATAAATACCCCATAATAATATACAACGTAACGTATTTCACAGATACTCAGTTGAATTATCGGTTGGTTTATCTTATGTCATTAATATACCTTCACTATATAATATCTATATACTATATATATACCTATACATACACACACATATACATACACACTATCGACTATATCAATACGTACTATATCTATACGTCATCACATACGTACACGAGTATATTATCTAATTATATAATACGACGTATTTCATATACGTAATATATACATCACATACCCAATTTTATTACCCCATTGTATTTCACATATACTCAGATAAATTATCGGTTGGTTTATCTTATGTCATTAATATACCGTCGCTATATAATATGTATATATTATACATATACGTATACATACATACATACATACACATATACACACTATCGATTATATCAAGTTCAAAGTACGTACTATATACATCACATGCATAAACAAGTATATTATCCAATAATATAATGTAATGTGTTTTTTATACATACTAAGATTATTAGTGATCGATTAATTATAGTTGATTACCTTAATATATTACGTTTTGACTACATCGTTCATCAATCGATCAGTACATGATATATATACACACACACACACACACACATATTCATTATACAAAGATTATGCATGTTTAACGTCGTTTAACGTATATAGAAAGGAAAATATTTATTTTATATACTAAAACATAAGTAAACGATAAAGATTATGTTTAACGTATTATGTTTATTATACTGGTTATCGAGTAGGTGTGATCAGTGTAATTTCAAAAAATTATATATGTATTAGATTACATATATAATTACTTTTTATGAAAATAATATATATATATATATATATATGTATGTATGTATGTATTTGATTACATATATATAATTAGGTGTTACTAAAATTTATTTTCTTTTTAAATTTTTATTTGGAAAATAAATAAATAAATAAATAATTTATTAAAATTACAAAAAGTGGTAGGTTTTTGGGAAAAAAAATTAAAAATAATTTATTAAAAACCGACAATAAGTATTAGGTTTTTATAAAAAAATTTAAATTAATTTTTAATAAAACCGACCACAAGTGGTCGGTTTTTAAAAAAAAAATATTATAATAATTAATACTAAAATTATTTTAATAGTTATTTTTATTTTTTAAAATAAAAAAGCTACCAATTGTGGTAGCTTTTTAAAAAAAAATTAAAAAACTAAAATCCATCCACTTGTGGTCGATTTTTGGAAAAAAATAATTAAAAAATAATCAAAAAACTGACCACTTGTGGTCGGTTTTTTATATATTTTTTAACTTTTTTTTTCAAAAAAAAATCCACAAGTGGTCGGTTTTTTTATTTTTTATTTTTCATTCGCAAAATAAATAATAATTAATACTAAGATTATTTTAATAATTATTTCAATTTTTTAAAATAAAAAAGCTACCACTTGTGGTCGCTTTTTTAAAAAAAAATTAAAAAAATTAAAATCCAACCACAAGTGGTCGGTTTTTTCCAACCACAGCTTGTGGTTGGTTTTCTGTGCTGTGGTTGGTTTTCTGTGGTTAGTTTTTTCCCTTTTTTTAGTAGTGTCAAGAGAAACAAAGTGGACATAGGGCGATTCTTTTTGGTAGCAAATTCAATAACTTCCGCTGCAACATATTTAGGTACACATTAATTTTGCTCTTTTACATTCAATGGCATCAGAGTTAGGTTAAATTGCTCCATTTTGCATGATTTTGATATCGAGTTTAAGTGTAAATCCTCGAATTATTGAAAATGGACATACCTGTTAGAAAGATAGCATAACCGAATGTAGATCGAGATTTTAGACCTAACAAAAATCGGATATCAATCTTCCGACCTGTCATACACGCTACCATTGCACTACGGATCCGCACAATTTTTTTCTGTCAAAGAATAGAGAGATTTTCTTTTGATAATTAAAAAAAAGTAGCATAACCAGATTAAATTCCATGGTAGAATAGATCTGTGTAAAGAGTGTTTCTTCCGTATCATTCATATTTTTTTGACAAATAATGAAGAGATTTGTTTTTTTTTTTTAGAAGAAGAAGTGAAGAATGAGTATTTTGGTATTCACTTTTATGAAAAATGAAAAAGATCTTTGCAAATGAATGTTCCAGGATGGTGGGTCATTTTTTTATATAGGCTACCATGCTTCATTTATTATAAAGGATAAAAAGTATTAATGTACTGTTTATGGTATCAATTTCCAAGTCTTATTTTTTTTTTTTTTGAAAAACATATAATAATAGTATTAAAACAGTATTAGTGTACTTTTTATGAGAGTTGCAAATAATTTTTTTTAAAAAAAGGGACATAATTTTAGTGGAGTGTAACCACTTAAATATTTTTTGGGGACATTTTTGTGATTTAAATGTGTAAGAATCAATCTTGATATTATTTTGTCTCATTTAGTCCCTAATTTATCCTTAAAGGATTTTGCATTCTGTAAATAAATTGTGACATAAAATGTCACAATGAGTGGTTCGATCATTCTTATTATTTCTTGGTTCCGATTTGAGACATGGCTGAACGGGGACAAACTCGAATCACTCCATGTGGGAGTTCAGGATGTCAAGCAAAGAGACAAAGTGAAAGAATACGTCGTCAAAGGACATATTTTCGAGATCGTAAGATCATATGAAATGGTGTCCCCAGGACGATACAAAATTTGTTACGAAATGAGAGGGCTATACGAAGAGAAAGAGAGAAAAAACTGAAAGAGTTCAATTCTTTTAAGACGTCCCCAAGTATTACAATTGTTAGTTTTATATATTTATTTGAATAAAAACGTGTAGAACTAGAAAAATATGTAGAAATCTCGAATTTGGAAGCTCTAACTATTTTAGCAAATTCTCTCCATGATCTTTAGGGTGAGAGATTAATTAATGTTTATCATGAGATTTGTTCTAGCGAGCCTTTTTGAGTGTATATAAGTCGTCTCAAATATTTATGGGATGACTTTTATCTTTAAATTGACTTGTAACTTGAAGTTCTTTATCAACTTCATTTTATAATTATATTAAGTTATTTCTCTCCTTCTATATGAATTACATTCATTTATTTGAGTTTACAAAGACCTAATTGAAAGCTATCATTGTAAAACATTAAGAAATTAATTTTTAATTTTTGTTAAATATTTAGCTCGTAGATGATAATTGAATCCTTGTGTGTCCTTTTGATTTTACTCTAAACATGAAAATTTTATGTGAAATGATTTGCTTGAATGTGAAATTTACATGCTTAATTGATAAAATACTTGTGTGATTGTTTCTTAATAACAGACATGGCATCAAAAAGCATAATTGCCGACTTGAACAAAGGAGAAAAATGAAAATATGGTATGTACTGGAAGAGAAAAATTCTCTTGAAGGTATTAATCATGTCTTATGTCTACCAGAAAAGGGTAACACTGCACAACACAGCAGAAACATTGAAGCTTATAAGGCTTGGAAAAAATTATTTTCATTGCACGTGAAATCATTGCAAGCTCTGTGGTTGATGACCTCATTCATGCGTATAAGGAATTTTCTACCGCTAATTCTATCTTGGAACACCTGCGAGGAACATATAAGGGTACTTCTGTCACCCGCCTCAGACAACTGACTACCAAGTTTGACACTTACAAGAAACATCACAATCAGAACATCAAACAACACCTTAGGATGATGTCCAATATGATAGTTTAGCTCAAAAGTGTTGATCATGTTCTCTCACATGAGCAGCAAATTCAAGCAATGACTTGTTCTCTTCCCAACAATTGGGAACACTTGAAGGTCAACTTAACCCACGATGATAACATCAAAAAAAAATTTGAGTTGTTGCTCGTCATGTTGAACTTGAAGATGAGCGGCTTGGTGCTGCCAAAGCTGCTTCTAATACTTTTATGATAAAATCAAGTAGCAAGAAGTTTTCAGGATTCAAGCGTAAGAAGAATTAAAAAGAAATCGGGAAGGGTAAAGAGACCGAAGAAGGACCCTCTAAGAAGAAGAAAAAACCAAATTCCAAAAAGAGAGAGAGTTTTTAAGAAGAAAGACAAGAGCAAGATGAAGTGCTACAATTGTCAAGTTTTGAGGCATTTTTCTTGTGAATGTCCCAAGAATAAAAATGTATCATTTCCAAACTCAACTCTAAGTGCTACATATGTTTCAAGCACTCTTTATTAACCGAATCTTATCCTATGTGGATTGTAGACTCAGGATCCACCGATCATATGAGTCGATATCAAGAAGCGTTTGTGTAATTACGTCGAGTTTCACCTAGATCAAGGTAGATTTATGTAGGAAATAATGAAAGACTTGAAGTCAAAGGGATTGACACTTGCATAATAAACTTGCGTGGAGGCCGATCTTTGATGTTACGTCCTATATGCTCCAAAGATTTGACAAAACTTAGTGTCTGTGTCTGTCCTATTAGATGTTGGATTTCATTTATTTTTTAGTCACAATAGTAGAAGAATAACTCTAGATATTGCTTTTTATATTTTTGGATATTGTTATGGTCGCTTTATTATTTTAGATTGTAATCCTTCAATTTATGACTATTATGTTGATCGGTGTGTAATGTCATGTTATTCTAGTAATAATGATGTTGATATACTTATATGGCATTCTATATTGGGTCACACAGGCCAAGATCAAATGAATAGACTGGCAAAGGAAGGACATCTAGGTTCTTTCTCCAAAATTGAAATACCTACTTATAAAAATTGTCTTCCCAAAAAGATTACACGTAAATTATTTGGAAAGTCTAAAAGAGTTGAATTTCTATTACAATTAATCCATTTTGATATTTGTGGTCCAGTGAATGTGAGGAAAAAGTTTGGTGCTTTATATTTCATTACATTTATTGAAGATTTCACGTGCTTTGATTATGTCTATTTGATATCTCATAAATCCAAAGCACTTGATTGCTTCGAAAAATATATGAATGAAGTTGAGAATCAATTAGACAAAAGTATAAAGGCATTAAGAACCGAAATACATTGTGAATATTTGTCAAAATAGATTGAAGAATTGTGTATTGAAAAAGGCATTATCAGACAATTAACTACTCCTTATACAATTCAACAAAATGGTGTAGCTGAACGAAAGAACAAAACATTGTTGGATATGGCAAGGTCCATGATGGCATAGGAAAATTTACCAATCTCTTTTTATAGAGATGTATTATTAACTGTGGCCTGCATATCGAATAAAGTGCCTTCTAAATCAGTATCTTCTACTCCTTATAAACTATGGACTGTTAATAAATCAAACTTTAATGATCTGCGACCTTGGGATTGTGTTGCATAGATTAAAGATTGTTGTGATAAGTTTGGAAATCTAAGTTCAAAAGGAAATAAATGTATTTTTACAAGACACTCAAAATACTCCAATGGGTATGTGTTCATTGGTGAATTGAAAGATGGAAGTACTACTGAGATTGAATCACGAGATGTCACATTCCTAGAAAATAATTTTTACAAAAAGGGTGAAATAAAGAAAATTGAGCCTCTTTACGAAATATTGAATCTATATGACCAAATAATATCATTGGACATGCTTGATAATTCAATAGATCAAGAAATAATTCTTGGTCCAAGTGTGAGTTGTGAATCCCAAAATCCTATTGAAGAATCTGAACTTCAATTACGAAAGAGTATCAGAAAAGGTTTATCTAAATGACTTATGAGATTGAGGATTATGTTTTCCTGGTATTTCTCACAGAATTGGATGAAACTAATTCTGTGACTGAGGCTTTATCGAGTCCTGAAAAAGATAATTGAATAAAAGCGATGAAAGAAGAATTAGAGTCCATGATAACCAATAAAGCCTGGGATCTAGTTGATCTTTCTTCTGGGCGTAAAGCTATTGGGAACAAGTGGATTCTCAAAGTTAAATTCAAATAAGATGGATTAATGAGAAAGCACAAAGCATGATTGGTGGCAAAAGGTTTTATTCAAGAAGCAGGAATAAATTATGAGAAAATCTTTTCACCAATTGTGAAATTTACCTCAATTCACTTGCTTTTGTCTAAAGTTGCACGTTTAGATTTAGAATTTCACCAAATGGACATGAAGACTGCTTTTCTCAATGAAAAACTAAACGAGGAAATCTACATGGAATAACCTGTAGGTTTTATCGTTAAAGGCTAAGAAAAAAAGGATTGTAAATTAAACAAATTAATACATGGACAAATGCAGTCTTCAAGGTAGTAATACCTGAGATTTCATAAGAAAATAATTTTATTTGATTTTACCATGATCGATGAAGACCATTGCATCTATGTAAAAAGGTCCAATGAATTGTTTGTGATTCTTTCTCTTTACATAGATGATATTTTATTAGCTCAAAATAATTTGGAGTATGTGAAAACTGTTAAGTCATGGCTTTCAAAGTCATTTGACATGAAAGATATGAGTGAAGCAAACTATATATTAGGTGTTAAAATCCAAAGAGGCCATTCCAAGAAAGTTTTGAGTCTATCTTAAGAAACATATATAGTAAAAAATTTGGAACATTTTCGAATGAATAGTTGCAAATTCATGGATACTCCTATAGCAAGAGGTGAAACTTTAAGCCTTGAAATGTGTCCAGAGACTGTAAAATAAAAAAAAGACATGTCTCTAGTATCATATTCTAGTGCAGTTGAAAGTTTTATGTATGTTATGATTTGTACTCGCCCAGACATTTGTTATGTCGTAGGTCTGGTTAGCAGGTATCAATCCAATCCTGAAAGAGATCATTGTAAAGTAGTGAAGAGAATTTTTTGATACCTAAAGAGAACTGTTGATTATTCACTATGCTATAGTGGATTCGATTTATCCATAAGAGGTTATATAGATGTTGATTGGGCTGGTGACCGATATGATAGAAAATCTACTTCCGATTGTACATTCTTACTAAATAGTGGTGCAATTTCATGGATAATTTAGAAACAAACTTGCACAGCCCTATCAACTATGGAATCCAAATTTGTGGCTTGTGCATCTTTAATACAAGAAGCTATTTGGTTGAAGAGATTCATTGAGCATTTAAACATTACAAAGAATTCTAAAGGTCCCATGATTTTATATTGTGACAGTCAAGCGGTTATCACATATACGAAGGATCCTAAATATCACAGCAAAATCAAGCACATTGACATTAAGTATAACTTTGTAAGAGACTTAGTAGCCAATGGAGAAATAAATTTATAATATATTTCTACACGAGAAATTATAGCTGATCCCTTTACAAAGGCGATATATAGAGACTGGTTTGAGAAATATGTTATAGCTCAAGGATTACATAGGATATGATTATATTTCTATATTGTAAAATGACTCGATTGTAACTATTATCAATATAAGAGTCTTGAATTTATGTTTAATCTCATATGCATATAAAAATGTGTTTTATTAATATAGTGTGTCGAATAAGTCACGAGATTGACTCTCTCACACGAGAAATCGTCTCTTATGTCGAGGAACGTGAAGAGAAAAGTTCCACTATCAGATTATGACTTGTTTTATAAATCCATATGTGAGTTTCTTTAAAAATATGTCTTTGAGGATTATTAAAGAAAGAAACTCAGATTAGACATTAAGAGATTTCTAGATCTATAACTGTACGATATTGAATGATTAAAAAGATTGAGACACACTCACCAATATAAGGTGAGAACAGCGTAGTGCGTATTTTATACCACGTATGCTTTGTGACCAACATATTAATGAAAGAATGAATTCATGTTTCTTCATTGTGTAAGACCTTCAAAGTAATTTTAACTTTTCATATAAATACCGTTTGACCTTTGACTGTTTCTTAAAGTTTCGATCGGTGTTGCTACTTTAGCATGTTACTAATAGGCATAAAAGATTCAACAATTTAGTGCATGTCTAGGAAAGCAGTTGATTGGAACAGATATATCCGACTAGAAAGGAAAGATGATTAAAATGAATAATTTAACTTGTGTACACAAACCGGCTATCACATTAACCATGTAGGTGTCGAGTGTAATTGTGTATATAAAGTTAATCATGAATTCGTGTTCACCTCTTTAAGAGGATGAGGAATCGAATAACTAACTACAGAAGTAGTTAACGATGTCTGGGGTATTGTGAGTAGTAAAATACTCATATCAGTAGAGAATTATTTCCACATGTGATTGGATTCCTATATGTAGCTTGTAAAACCTTATAGGTAAAGCTCGTGATGCTCACAGGTCGCATGAACTATTTGCCGTATAATTTGGTGATTTATTGATATCATACTGCTTTGGGTCATGTCCACCATGTGCAAAGTGGGAGATGTTGGATTACGGGTCATGGGTCACCTATGTGGACTGACCCGACCCGATCCGACCTATTTTTTATTTTTTGATTATCTTAAAAAAAGAGTAGAAAAGAGATAAAACTACGCCTTTAAAATTTGGGGTGAATTACAAAGAAAACTGTTCTACTTCCCTTTATAAATTTCAAGTTCGTTCTTCTTCTTTAGGGGGTGAAAGTGACGAAAAACAGAAAACAAAGAACATTTGACATTAACAAAAACATCCAAAAAAGGATATTTAGTTTGTGAAACAATTTTTTGTTTCCAAGAGAAACGAAGTGGACTTAGGACGATTCTTTATGGTAGCAAATTCAACGACTTCCGCTGCAACATATTACAGTACATATTTATTTTGCTCCGCTTTTACTTTCAACATCTACCACCAATAAGCTACATCCCTCAAATGTGTTAAAGTTTCTCAAACATTTATATTTAGCCAAATAGAATATTATTTTACCTATATACACGGTATAATTTTTCGGCAAAGGTTATTCACCTGACCACCCTTGGTACAAGGTGGATCTGCCGATGAATGAATGATAAATAAAATGAAAAAAGAAAGATGGCTGGTGGTAGCTGTTGGGGAAAAATGGTCATCAGGCAGGTGCGAATCTTTGTACAACCGTAGGGGTGCCACGGCACCCGGTCATCTTTGTCGAAACTTAGCGTATATGTGTGTATATGTATACTTATAAAGTATGGATATTAACCATGGCACTTGTAAGCTTAAGTGAGAGTGTGGTGTCATTGACACTGGAGTAAGTAGGAATCGAACCTTAAACTAAGGGTGTCAAACGGGCCAGTTTTAACCGGCCCGAACCGACCCACTAAAGAAAATCGGACCAGTTTGACCCAACCCGATAAGCCTAAGGGCTTTATGGGCCTGGGTCCTGGTCTGGTTGGGTTTTGAATTTAGGCATGGTTAACCCGAACCAAACTCAACCCGATTATGGCCCGCCAGTTAACCGGCTCGGCCCGGCCCGGATAAGCCCATTTTTTTATATTTTTTTTAAGATTTTGAAAATTGGGCCAAACTAGCCGTTGGCCCAACGGCTATAACGGCTAGTTTGGGCCCAAATAAAAAAAAAGTTTTTTTTAAAAGGTAACATATTCCCTGGAACAAACATCTTGAATATCCCATAAAATCATGGGTATTCATAAAAAGATCGGGATCTCCAAGATCCCAAACATCCCACAAATTAATGAGATATTCATAAATCTCGAATATCTCAAAGGTCAAAGGGATCAAAACATGGAGATCAAATCCAAATATTTCTATGTTTGAGAAATACGCCACTAACGGTCTCGAATTACGGAGAAATTGAAATATTCCTATGTTCGAGAAATACGCCACTAACGGCCCTCAAATTACGGAGAAATTCATATCCAAATCTTCCTACATTCGAGAAATACGCTACTGACGACCCTCGAATTAATGAGAAAATCAAGAGAGAAGAATCAAAGGAGGAACAGATTTGTACCCATATTCTTGATCAATAAAATTGTTGTTTTTTCATATTTTTATTTGTGGTTGAAGTTTATTTTCCATGAATTAAATTATGTTGAAACAAATTAGCACGCCAACAACGACCAAATCTACCCTTCATCTCTTCTCTCATAAATCATATCTGCAAATCTGTAGCCGCATCAAGATGAAAGCTCTATGGGTACTTCAAGACTCGTCATTAAGTCTACACTTCGACAAGCCTTGAAGTAGGGGGTATTTGTAGACATCTAAAATTTGTGGACTCTTCAAGAAGAATCTAAATTCTGTTAGAGTTCTAGAATGCTACTTTATCCTAAATCCCGCCTATTTAAAGGGTAACATATTCCCTCAAACAGACATCTTGAATATCCCATAAAATCATGGCTATTCATAAAAAGATCGGGATCTCCAAGATCCCAAACATCCCACAAATTAATGAGATATTCATAAATCTTGAATATCTCAAAGGTCAAAGGGATCAAAACATGGAGATCAAATCCAAATATTTCTATGTTTGAGAAATACGCCACTAACGGACTCGAATTACAGAGAAATCCAAATATTCCTATGTTCGAGAAATATGCCACTAACGGACCTCGAATTACGGAGAAATTCATATCCAAATCTTCTACATTCGAAAAATACGCTACTGACAACCTTCGAATTAAGGAGAAAATCAAGGGAGAAACAGATTTGTACCCATATTCTTGATCAATAAAATTGTTGTTTTTTCATATTTTTATTTGTGTTTGAACTTTATTTTTCATGAATTAAATTATGTTGCAAACAGTTGCATTTCTTTTTCTTACGAAGAAGAGGACAACTAAGGGGTGGGTTGCTTTTCTTTTTCTTATAAAAAAGAGGACAGCTAAAAGGGTGGAGGGTGTGGTTTGCGCCGATAGCCAAGGGGAGTGGGGCGGGGCGGGGCGGGGCGGGGGTAGGGGAGTAGGGGGTTTTGCTTTCTTTTTCTTACGGAGAAGACGATGGCTAAGGGGGGGGGGGGGGTTTTATTTTTTAAAAAAAAAATAAATAAATTAGGAAATTGTTATTATTAGAAATTGTACTAATAAAACAATTTAAGTATAAATTTTTTAATAAAAATAAAAGTAAAATAGTATTTGATAGTCAATTCACGCGCCTAAATAGAGTATAACACACTTTTCTTGCTACATAAGCAATTTGTGCTTAATAGGTATACATTTTGAATACTTTAGTTGTCTGATAGGTTCAAATATGAGGTTAAGGAATTCACGTAAAATCTCAAAATAAATTTAAGGGTTTGTCGATAACTTAAGTCTAACAACAACTTCTACAATGTCGTCTACTTTAGATATCAATTAAACTAGTAAAATGTAGTCAACTTCAGATAGCAAATTAAACAATCAATGTAGTCAACTTTAGATAGCAAATCAAATAACTAGCACAATGTGGTCCACTTTAGATAGCAAATTAACAACTAGTACAATGTAGTTCACTTTAAGTAGCAAATTAAACGAGTACAATGTAGTCCACACTACTGAGTTTGAAGAGCATAAAAGTGAGATCCAATTTGGTGACGTCATGTTTGGTCTAAGCCATTAAAATTTCTTTTAGTGGTATGTTTATCCTATAGTACTACTTCTTTTAGCAAGGCAAACAATCCACTAGTATTAAGTTCACTTTGATTCCTACATACAAAAGACTGGCGTTCGAAGGAACCGTGTGACATGTTTGGTTCATATTGCTTGCCTTTCTTTCAGTAATTGAAAGGATATCTTGACTCAAACATTTGTGTGTCTACAGTATAAACAAAGTAAACATAAATGTGAATTGGTAAACTCCTTTTAGTACTACTCATTGTAGTATTTTCCTATTTCTTCCTCTGGTGAGGCAAAACAATTTTCGAAGAAAGTTAACTTTGGATCTACTTAAAAGGGATTTTATAATTTCAGGGAGAAACATGATCCTGTTTGCTTTCAAGTGCGTTAATTTAATGTACGGAAAAGATATAAATATACACCTGAACTATGATAAATGATACACATATGCCCAAAGGAGGATTCAGGATTCGGAGTCTCAGGGTGCTAAGGACACTCATCGATTTAATTAACCGGAGACTCCAAATTTTGGATTCGCCTCCAAGGGCAGAACCAACTTGTGGCCAAAGTGTTCATCTTAATCTCCTTCATCAGAAAACTGTATTATTTATATATAGTTAAAAAAATTTCTTTGATATATAGTAGATGTTGAAACTACTTCGACTAATTTGTGCATTTCTTCTTTCGATTTTAAACCTCTCTAATAAAATTTTTGGCTCCGTCACTATCTCTTAACAGGAGTGGTTAAAAGAAGGAATGCTTCAGCTTTTTATCTATTTATTTTTTAAAAAAATATTAAAACATTATGACTTTCACAATTTGGCCTCAATTTTGTGTGCAAAGTTTTATTATAACAATTAAGAATTAAAATTCATTATATATTCAAAATTTATAATTTTTTGAAATAGAGTCAGAACTCAAACATTAAAGTGAAAATAGAATTAGACTCTTTTTAAAAGTAAAATAAAATTAAATAAAATATCAAGCTTAGGGACATATAAAGAACTTAAACCCTCTCCATTCTTCGCTCTAAACTTGCTATTTCAGTCAAAAATAAATTAGTTAATATAAGTCAACAATAATTAAAAACATCTCTAGTGAAGAGAAAAAAAAAAAGAAAATTTTCAATTATAATAGCATCCTCTAGGCGAAATATAAGCCCCTTTGCCAATGGTGCTATGGAACACTTTGGCATTAAGGGTGACACTACTATTATATATCTACATTCTGTATATATATATATACCTATACATATATAGAGTTTACGTCGAAACTTACGGGTGTTGTGGCATCCTCACGGGCCTTAATAGATCCGCCCCTGCATATGCCCCTCTTTATATTTTGGGTACATTTATACCTTTCTCGTTAATGTTTAGGGTTGTATATACCCCTGGACTTAACAGAGGGACACGTGTCCAAATCCTAGCGATTGACCCATTTTTTAAAATTATATTTAACCTAAATATATTAAATTACCCAAATCAATCCCTATTCAGCCTGCACCCGACCCAGACTCAACCCGCTCCATGGAATAGTTAGAACAAACCCACAAAATTAACGGGAAGAGAGGGTCTTTGTTATGATCTTACACCATCTTTCCCGTCAAAATTCTTTCTTTATTTTCTTAATCCTTTTATCACTATCACCTTCTTTATTGTTCCTTTGCCTTTGCTCTGGTGTACGTGGTGATTCTGGTTCACCATTATTTCATCCATTTCATAGAATCCCTAGGTAAAAATAGTGTCATCTCGCGATACCATATGCACTTTACAAACCTTATTAGTTTTCTTATCAGTTCCAAAGAAAACACCTACAATCACATCCTTATATCCTAAAAACAGAAATGGCTTGCTATACTTAGTCTATTTTTTCAAACAAAAAGTCTGACAGTTAAATCCTTCAATCCCGCCAACAAATAATCCGAATCAGGGCTCCAATCTAACAACTTATTTTCATCATTACAATCAGTGAACGTCCTTATCAGCTCAAACAGAAAGAACTTTTTTCTAAAACCCGGCGAATGCCAAATTTGGAGAAGCTTACCAGCAACAACAATAATGAATTTTCCATTAGGGCTAAATTTAGCATCCACAACAGGATGTTTGAACATGATACGATGGAGCACGACGCGGCGGGGGAGGTTAATGAATTGGCAATGGTTGTTTTCGTCGATAGCAAGCAGGAATAAGCCGTCAGGAGAGGCGGTGATATGGCAGAGATTGGTGGAGGATTCTGATGGCAATGTAATATTGTGGGTTTGTTCTGAATATTTGATGGAGTGGGCTGGGTCTGGGTCGGATAGGGATTGATTTGGGTAATTTAATATATTTAGGTTAAATATAATTTTAAAAAATGGATCAGCCGCTAGGATTTGGACACGTGTCCCTCCGTTAAGTCCAGGGTATATACAACCCTAAACATTAACGAGAAAGGTATAAATATACCCAAAATATAACGAGAGGCATATGTGCACCATTTATCGTAGTTCATGCCTTCAGGGGTATATTTGTACCTTTTCCGTTTAATGTATGGAAAATGCTGTACATTCTCAATTTGCATTTTCTAAGTAATTCCAATCAAATCTAAAGGTTTGCCTCAACCAATTGGTGTCAAGAACTTGCAATTAACATTTGCCTGTTGCTTTGGCCTGTGTGGAACGATAAGAGGCTTTATTTTAACTTAAAGTTGATCTAAGCTAGAGGCCGACTACAAAAATAAGTGTTTTAGTAAAACCACATACATAAAGCTAACATCATATATGACACAAATGTTAAAGGCATTTTAAAGATGTTCTAAAAATTAGAGTCCATTCGACCCAATATATCACCCTGGGATACATATGTTCAGATAACAGTTATTAAGAATATGTATAGATTATTGTCAGTTGAATAAGGTACTATAAATAAATATCCACTTCTCAAAATAGATGACTTGGTCATCCAATTTCAGGGCGCTAAGTATTTCTCAAAGAGCGACTGCAGTCCTCTAACTAGGTGAAAGAAAGGCGCAAAGATAAAAAGATATAACTAAATTTCCCTTACCTAAATCTAACATCATATATAACACTATTGAAACTTTGCGGAACAAGTTCAACTCCCTTAATGTCTGTTTGAGTGAGAACTAAAGTAGCTCCTAATGATCAGAGGCGAATCTAGAATTTAAAGGTTGTGGGTTCCCAACTTATAATTTTTATCACTAGATCAATAACACACTTTGTTTGTGGATTCCCAACTTATAATTCTTATATATTTACTAGTTTTTCAATATAAATTCAAAAATCGAACGAAAGTTATGAATTCCCGGGAACCCACACTTTATGTTGTGCATCCGCCCTGCTAATGATACTACTGTTGTTATTATTATCATTACTAAGGTCAAATACGTAAGGTATAACTCAAGATCTTTGTAAAGTTCATCTTGCAACATAAATGAATAATAATAAAAAAAGAAATAAGTTTTAGCTAATGTGATAATCTTGTAGTTCCCTTAGCCATCATCTCAGTGTCGCGGTATCTGTCCATCCTAATGCTTTTGCCGTTAAATCACTTTTTAACCCAAAAAGATAATAATTCAAAACACACATTGTATATCCATATAATATAAATTATTGAAGAAAAGGTGTAGAAAAGTCATATAAAGCACGCATGCACAGCACCGTCTGATTCCAACCCCATTATCATGGAGTCTTACCTTGACTCGTAAGTACGAAATATACATTTCAATGCAAATATTCAACACGTGGTAAATATTTTGTGTGGTGGAATATAAAGGCCACTATGGTTTAAACAATTTAGTTATCACTAAATCTTGCATCTAATTGGAGGATGATGTGCTGTACTTGACAACTCTAGTAAATGTGTTGAACCTAAATTGTCTACTAAATTTCTACCCTATCAAAACAAATTTGACTTGCAAACTACTGCTGCCAATTCATATTGTTACCTCCACTCAAAGTCCTAGCTGATGTTTATACTATGGGTTTCCTAATGAGTCCCAACACTTACAAGTTTGCAAGATTTTTTGTTGAACTATTGATAATTTTACTTTTTTTGGAGTCGTAAATTAACAAGATTTAGAATTTTGGAAGAAAGGAGAAAAATTATGTGGTCATTTGTACTTTTGCTTCTACTTTGTATTAGCTGATTTTTTAATTTATATTCCTTGTAACAAATAACTTTTTCGCGAAACATGAGCTTATATTTTCGTTTCATAATATCTCATAGACATGACTTCAGTTTCTAAAAAACTTTTGCCTTACTAGGAATAAATCAATAACTTATGCGCAAAAATTAAAATTAACCAATTTAAAAGGGTTTTATGAAAATTATGCTATTGTCTGTGCGAAAATTGTATCTTACTCGATGAATATCTTTTAAACCGGAATGGTTACTTTGACTTTAGTGAATAGTGATTGACATACTATTACGTGTTTAATTAGATTATTTTTTAAAATTTAACTAACAAATTGAGACATTAACAACATAGGCATCAAAATGAAATAGACTGGCGTATATTGATTCTTTTTAAGGTGAAATGAGTTGTAAGTGAGAAGAACAAGTTGAATGTCACTATGTGAGATCATTGTCCAGGGATAATTACAAAGATGGTTAGTTTTTATTTCACTACGTTAGTGTTATTAAGTTGTTAAAGCACACTATGAAGGTTTGAGAGAGTGTGATGGAGACGAGAGTGAGGAGAGACATAAATATTTTTGTGAACCATTTTGAGTTCATGTCAGGACGCTCAACTACAGAAGTTGGTCATCCTGTAAGGAGACTGTTGGAGTAGTACAGATAAAGGAAGGACTTATACCTGGTGTTCAGCAACCTAGAAAAGGCTTATGACAAAGAGACAAAGAAGGTTCTATGGTGATGCTAGAAGGCTAGAGGTGTAACTATTGAGTATTCTTAGATGATCAAGAAAGGATGGAGCCACGACCTGAGTTAGGACAATGGGAAGAGACTTGGAGTACTTTCTAATTTTGATAGATTTGCACTAAGGACCAGTCATTAACCCATTTTTATGCACCTTAGTGATGGATGTATTAATGAGACAAATTCAAGGTGAGATTCCATGGGGTATATTATTTGCATATGACATAGTTCTAATAGACGAGACTCATAATAGAGTTAAGTCTAACTGGAGGTTACGAGACAGATCCTAGAGGCTAAAGGATTCAGATTGAGCAGGACTAATATAGAATACTTGAAGTGCAAGCTTAGTGATGTAACTCATGAGGCAAATATGAAAATGAGGCTTGATACATAGGTTGTCTAAAAGAGAGAAAATTTCAAGTATCTTTGGTCTATTATCAAGGAAAATTGGGAGATTGATAAGAATGTCATTCATCATATTGGTTCATGTGGATGAAAAAGAAGCTCATATTTGGAGTCTTGTATGATAAAAAGATGACAACAAAGCTTAAAAATAAGTTCTATAGTAAGGTAGCTGGACCAACTATGTTGTATAGGCCAAAGTATTGGTTAGTCAAGATCACTTTCATGTTCAGAAGTTAAACGTTGCAGAAATAAAAATATTGCGATGGATGTGTGGACGAATTAGGAGAGATAGGATTAGAAATAAGAATATCCAGGATAAAGTGAGAGTGACTTCAGTCGAGGACAAGAAGTGAGAAGTGAGACAACGATGGTTCAGACATGTAAAAAGGAAATACACTAATATCCAGTACGAAGGTATTAGAGGTTGGCTATAGATGGTTTTAAAGGCTGGCTACAGATGGTTTTAGGAGATGTAGAGGCAGAGCAAAGAATCATTGGAGAGAAATGATTAAACATAACATGATGCCATTTTAGCTTACCAAAGATAAGACTTTAGTTAAGAAGTTGTAGAGGGAATGGATTAAGATAAACGGTTAGTAGGTAGCAGTGTGTTGCCTTGTTATTCATCCTTACTAGTAGTAGTACGTAATATTTGTTAAGTTCTAAGCGAAAATGTGAATTAAAAATGAAGGGAACGAATAGAGAAAAAAATGAAGTGTCTTTTCACTTTAAAGATGTAAAGTTATCCCACATTGTTGAGAAGCAAACTTTATTGTTCTTATAATGAGAAGCATATTTTTATGTGGATAGTGAGGCAAGAACAAGACAAACCTCACGCCATCATCATCACCGCTCGCTCAGCTCGGCTCGGCTCGACTTCGGCTTCAGATTTTTTCTTTGGAAAAATGGTCGAATGAGAGATTATATTTTTGAAAAAAGTTCATTTGAAACTTGGGAAATAGTGAAGTTTTTAATTCAAAAATTTGATAGAAAATATTTTCTTCATTTGGAAATACACATGACATATGCGGTCGCATGTCACTACACATCTTGGAGGGATGTGAACCTTCGAGGCACTATTTGATAATAAAAATGTAACCTACACATGCACCTGACGACTTGCAAACGCAGATGCCAGTGTTTGTGCTTAACATCCTACGACCGCATGTGGAGTCTGTAGGTCCGTGTCATTTTAAAACAGTGTAACTTTTCGTGAACTATTGCTCTTTTGCTAAATCACCACCTTTTGGATATAAATGCCTAAAGTTTTTTTAGGTAAAGGCATGAAATTTTGAACTGAAAAACATTTTCTTCTTCTTAAACACTATAGTATGATCAACAAACTGTTGTGTGCAGGGGCGGACCTACATTATAATTTGGGGTGCTTTGACACCTACTAAACTCGATGTGGAATAGGTATAACTACATAAAGAATATTCAAAAATAGATATAAAACATATAAAATCACCCACTTAAACAAAAAGTTGGTTGGGTGCACTGGCAGTTAGTTGCTCTTAAGGTGCTTCACTGGAAGTGGTGACTCGGGTTCAAACCTCATTGAGGTCATTTTTTTTCAGCTTTTTAGTTTTGTAAGCACCCACTATCCTTAAATTTTGGGTTCAATACTTATTGCGTGAGTTTGCCGTTCAGCAAATTTGATGTACCGCTATTTGCTAAAGTATATCATTTTATCATGGAAGCATATATTTCTTAACCTCGGGTACTTGAGGGTAATAAATTCATTAAAGACACACCATAAATTTAGTGGACTTGATTCTATCATTTCTGTCTTCATCTCTTTGTTTTGATTTTGCTATTTTTTAGAAAATAGTTGAAACTTCATTTTGATAGTTCATAAATAATTTGAACTTGTCTTTGAAGTTGTTTGAATTTTTTTATAGTTATTGAAGTTGTTCTTAAACTTCGTGTTGAAGTTCTTGTTGTTAAATATAGATTTTGTACTCAGAAAACAATAATCTTAAGGCTATAATCTGTATTTTGGTTTCTGGTGAAAATTTTTTTTGGTTTTGTACTCTGTTTAGGCTTAATAGTGATTTGAAGATATAAAAAATTCATCACGGGTTAAAGTTCACCATTTGTTGATCAAAAAAATAAAAACTTCATCGTTAAACTAGAAATAAGTTGCTTAAAGTTTAAAAGCTTTATTATTAATATTCTAAAATACTAAGAGTTTGTCTATTTGTGGCAGAAAAATTGACTATTGATAATCAAATCAATGATAATAAAATGGCAAATATTGCGGCAACTAATATTGTTGTTCCTGCATGCCACCGGCAGAAAAACTAAAAAAAAAAAATCTAGTAAAAATTTTAAAAGATGGTTGCAGAAGAGGTTCTTTTATTTTACTACATTGAGTCCACAAAGGTTTATCACAGAAAGTATTCCCGAGTTACTGAAAGAAACTCCAAAAAAGAACACTTTATGATAACAAAAGCTTGAAAGCACTCAGAAATTTTGTGTAAGAATTACATACTGAGTAGCCTACAAGATGACCTCTACAATGTGTACAGTAATATAAAGACCTCAAAGGAACTTTGGCATGCTTTAAAAAAGAAGTACAAAACTGAGGATGCCAGAATGAAGAAATTTATTATTGCAAGATTTCTGGACTTTAAAATAGTTGACAGTAAAACTATAGTTACCCAAGTCCAAGAGTTGGAAGTCATAATCCATGATCTCCTAACTGAAGGTATAAACTTAGTTAATACCTTTATTGAACATATCATGTTTGTCCTTGATAATCAAATAAACTTTGATGTAGGATTGGTTGTGAATAGGGATTTTCAAGCAGTTGCTATAATCGAGAACTTACCCTCTTTGTGGAAAGACTTCAAAAACTACTTAAAGCAAAAGCACAAGGAGATGTATTGTCACGATCCAATTTCTCAGGTTATGATGGCTCCTACTATAACTCACCAGTAGGCCAGTCATCCCAAAGTTTGAAACGGCTAGTAACGGACTACTCAATATTATAAGGAAAAGAATGTGAAATAAATGAAATAAAAATCAATACATAATAGAATCCCAAAATCTGGTGTCAGTACAAGATCTTCTAATATATTTAGAGTACGAAAGTAAAATGTCAAGGAGAAATACTCAGATACAACTTATCTCTGAATACAACATGGAGACTAGTCTAATAAATAAGAGAGAGATAAGTAATACTCCGAATGTTAAGAGATCACTCTAAACCTACGGACCACGACTGTTGAGGCACACATCAATGGCGATAACTCATACTATGATTTACAGGCTACAGAAGTATAGTATGAGTACCAAACGAATGGTACTCAGTAGGCAACTGCCAACTGAGCTCCAAACATAATGCAGATATATACAACATATAAACAGAATAGAAACTACACCCAAGAGTCTGGAAATCATATAATAAGTCAATGAGATAATAGGGAACAACTATTCTATTCATGTTCAAAAGTCTAACATAATAAGACTAAGGAAGTATCAAGGTGAACAATACTATTCTAGCTATATTCACTATACGTCTATGCTATACCGTATATCCAGTTCAATATATAAATAAAGAGCAAAAGAACAATATATAGTAATATAAAAGATGAAAAAACGATTATACAATATGAACAATGAAGGAAGGCATATACGGTAGTGTCATAGCTTCATATAGATAGACATATATATATATATACATATGAACATGAGGTCATCTCAAAGCATAATCTATATCATTATGTCATCATTGTAAGACCTTATTATAATACTATCAGGATCTAAGGTTATCATGCACAGGGTTTCTAATTCACATAGCTATACATGAACTAATTATGTATAACAATGTAATCGTAAGATAGAAGAGGATAAAGACATACCTCAAATCTTGATACTGGATTGGTGACAAATCTGACATAAGCTAGCTATAATAATGATTATAACAATGATAATAAAAATATCAATATCAACATGAATAACCGGCTACTCCGGACAACAAGATACCTACCCAAGCCTATGGATACCCCCATTGCCCCAGACTTGGAAGGTTCAACCAGCATACAATAATACAAGCCATAATCTTCACCCATATCTATGTAACTGTCCCATCCGGCTAATAGACACATATGCATACTGGTGATAGGCGATGCGCATATAGGAATGAATACAAAATACACAATCAATATCAAAACTCATCATAATTTTCATCATCATGATAATCATTATCGTAATCAACCTCCATCCCTTTCGGGTATTAATATCTCATAATAGTATCCTCCAACCTTGTCAGGTATCAGTATCATCACAATAGTATCCTTCAGCTTAGTCGGGTATCAGTATCATCACAATTACCATTATGAAACAACATATACTAATATACTCATGAACATAATCATCTCCCATAAAGTATCTATTTAGTCAATACATCCCAACTACATGTTATTAGCTAACTAATACTATTTATAATGAAACCACTACTTCGCTAGTTGTCACATGACCTCTAGTTATTTTTATAAACATTCTCCTTATTCAAGGGATAGCAACTAACCATTATTTATTAGATAGAAAACATCTGACATCTAGCCAAGGTTCATCACTAGACCATAATCTCTATTTATCTACTGTTCCATATATCAACTAGTCATCATATATCTGCTAACCATTATTAGAAAACACATAACCACTTATCATCTAACCATCTTTCATTAACTAACATCGTTCATTAACTAACCATTGTTAACCAACTAATCCTTGTTTAGCTATTCATTAATTAACTATTTAGCAACTATTCATCATTATTAACTAGTCACCTCTTATTACCAACATCACTTATTATCTAGCCTCGTTAATACACAACTCCCCATTTATTGACTAATTGACATCACGAACTTAGTCATCAATATCAACTAATATTCACCTATGCTAGACCCGACCTTGCCATAATCTACATATCAACCATCAAGAGCTACCATAATTCAACTAAGTAAGACTCATTAACAAATACATCTAATTCCAGCCACCAAGTGCTATAGTCTCCTAATAGACAACTAACTACCATATAGCTTAACTCTTAATTAAGTAGAACTATCATAAGATCATATTTCATCTAGAATCACGTAAGTTACTGATACAATAATTATGAAAGTACCAAATCTATGCATTCCATCACCAGTATCCACCAAATAAGTTGTAAGCAATATACCGTATCTTCCTCCATCCCATATCACAGAGATATGTATATAAAACATGTATATGAATTCATAAATTGTAATCGTATCCTTTTACAATGATAAACACTTCTCGGATATCTAATTATTATCATAACACGACCCTTAGCCCAATAATATATTGGAATAATCATAACAACATAATCATGGCCTTAGGCCCATATTCATATCTGGAACTCATATCAATAATCATATTTATAAGTCATAGCATATCTCTAGTCATCTCATATGAGAAACATCTCTTATATAGGAGGCATGATATCAATAAACACGTAATCATCTCTCACATAAAAAGCATCTCATATCTAGGAGGCATAATATCAATAAGCATGTAACCATCTCTCATATAGGAGGCATCTCACATCTAGGAGGCATAATATCAATAAACACATAATCATCTCTCACAAAGGAGGCATCTCTCAAATAGAAGGCATCTCACATCTAGGAGGCATAATATCAATAAATATGTAATCATCTCTCACATACGAGGCATATCACATCTAGGAGGTGTAATATCAATAGGCATGTAATCATCTCTCATATAGGATATCTTACATAAATAGGTCATACATCATGACTACGAGTAATATTACCTCTCTAGGGTAATTGTCATATCTAAGAGGAATATCATCTCTATAGGTTCAACAATTAAGTCTAAGAGGAAGTAGCATCTCTATAGGCCAATCATTAAGTCTAAGAGTAAAGTAGCATCTCTATAGGCCAAACATCAAGTCTAAGAGAAAAGTAGCATCTTTATTGGCCAAACATCAAATCTAAGAAGAATGTAGCATCAAACATTAAGTCTAAGAGAAATGTTGCATCTCTATAGGCCAAACATCAAGTCTAAAAGGAATGTAGCATCTCCATAGGCCAAACAATGTATCTAGGAGGAATATCATCTTTAAATGCCCAATATCACTTCCACAAGGAGTATCATAGCCATAGCTCAAAAGGCACAATCTGAGAAACATCAACACAGGTTACCAAGTCAGGAAGTAACCTTACACTTAGGTTTACTAGCCTCATCTATGTGTAACATTCATAACTAAGACCACAAGGCTAACACGATTTTGGCCTAAGTGGTTCTAAACCTCAATTTACATAATTAGGCACACCATAACCCAAACAAGGATAAGGTGTCGAGGTCAACTTCTAGATATCAATTAAGCCACATTCAAGATTAAGATAAGAGCTTCAACTAAACACAAGGGTACTCAAGTCAACTCAACCCAAGTTACGGTTTCAAGACTACCACACTAGTCCAATAAAGTTAAATCGACAATTCATGCTTCAAATTCTAAAACTACAATCAAAACATAACATTACATCATAACTGCGCTACAACTAATCTAAACAATAAAGGGAACGTAATAGGTTTAAAAGGGGTATAAACATGTCATCTTATGGGTCTAAAATCCTCATCTAATCTCCAAACAGCACAATTAAGGCTAAGTTATTCTACTCATAATCAAGCCTAATATCCAATTCACATGCGATATATATCACACATTATCTAAGAAAAAAATAGACAAAAGCCTACCTTGACGTCGAACCAAAAAATGACACCAACACCCCCAACTGGGTCCCATATACAGAAAATGAGTTCTCGAGACCAACCCACTCTTCAAATGATATTAGGGAGTTATATTTATCATGAAATTGGTGAAAATCACCCATATTTGGGAGAAAATCAAGCCTCAAGCCATTTGGGGTTTTAGGTCAAACAATAAAGAATTCAACACTAAAATTAAAGGATTCATACCTTAGATTCTACGTTAATCACAATTACGCAAGTAATACAAGCTCCCAATCAACTCCCAAGACTCCCTCTAAGGTCTACACTCTCTATTAGGGTTTTGGGGCTTAAGACAATGGATAAAATAGCCAATTCTCGACCAAAAAGAGTATTTAAACAATCCCATCCCAAGCCTTTGGTTAGTGCAATTGTGCACCTATACGTGTATCGATTGTGGGCATCACGATCGCACCTATGCCTTTACAATCGTGGTATCTTGCTGCACTTGGCGACAGCTAAAACTTGGAATTATCCAGAATCTAATTTTTGCAAATGAGATTTGTACAAAATTCGATATTTTGAATATTGGTGAAGTCGGATTTTCAATATGAGGTGGTTTCACTGAAGTTTTCACCTCGTACCTATTTGGAACCAGGAAAGACTTTTAAATAGAGAATTGATTCTAAAAACCAATCGTACTGCCCGATAATTGAATCATCGGTCCCAGCGAGTCATAAATGAATTGGGACAGCAATGGAGAAGCTCAAAGATAGAAATAGCATAAATATGGAAAATGAAATGAATGGTCATTACATGTATGTTGAAGACGTCATTGTGAAGTTAAGAATTAAAAAAGACTACAAGACAGTCAAAAATAATTCTCGAAGGAATTTTGCAATAATTGGAGCAATCATTATGCAAAATGACCCAATAAATCAAAGAATATAAAAAAAGTATACGGACAACAAGGCAATCCTCCTAAGAAGAAATTCAAAGGACGTTGATTTAACTATGGCAAAGTTAGCCACAAGTTTCCATATTGTCGGGTTCCAAAAAAGGGTAAGAAAAATGATCAAGCAAATATGATTGAATTCCAAGAAGATATAGAAGATCTGTGTGCTATTATTTTAGTGTGCAATCTTATTGGAAATCCTAGAGAGTGGTGGAATGATTCGGGTTCCATCCACCACGTGTGTTCCAACAAAAAACTATTTGCATCATATGCTTTGGATCTAGTAGATGAGAAAATATTCATGGTAAACTCTGCTACTGCAAAGGTTAAAGTAACAAGAAAGATTTGATTGAAGATGAGATCAAACAAGATGGTGACACTATACAATATCCTTCATGTTTTGGAGTTGTATAAGAACTTAGTTTCTACTTCACTTCTGACTAAGAATGGATTCAAATGTGTATTTGTTTATGACAAAATTATAATTAGTAAGGGAGAAGTATATGTATGTAAATATTAACTCATTAGGGACCTTTTAAATATCAATGTAATGAATATTGATATGAAAAAAAGTTTTATTCCTTCTTACCTACTTGAGTCAAAGAAATAATGGCATGAACGTTAGAACATGTCAATAATAAAACCTTGTGAGAACTGATTAGTTTAAAAGTTTGGCCTAACTTTGAGTGCAATAAATCAAAGTGTCAAAGATGCATAGAACCTGTAACGCCTCAGAAATACACCCTAGATGCCACACGGTGCTTACCATCTTGAGAGACCACAAGCTAACCCATGATTTGGTACCTGCTATGAGCACTGAATAAAATAGATAACAAAATAACATATGCAGAATTTAACTAAAAATGCCATAAGGTTTTAAATACAGAAACATTCAATAAAAATTATAGATTAGAAATCGACTAAAAATAATACAGAGAAGACTGAGAATAACAACTGACTAATTATCTGAAATAGTCTGAAAAGCCTCTAACTGACTCAGGAGTTGATGGGACAAGCCCCCAACTAATCTCGACTAACTACTGAGCTGAAAGAGTAAGATAAACATAAATGGTCCTCAGTATATGAGGACTCACCACTGCTACTGCTGCTGATGCACTGGAATGTCTAGGTATGGTTGGGAACCTGCACATCCATACCTATGATATAAGACATCATAGAGTAAGAAACGAGTATGCACAAGACTTTAGTCAATATGGATTTCAGACTCCTTAGGACTCTTAAAACCATAGGCTTTGATACCAAGTTTGTAATTCACTAGAAATACACCCTGGATTATAGTCCCAAGAGACCATAAGCTAGCCCATGAGCTAGTACCTGCTGTCAACATGGAATAAAACAGATAACAAAATACCATATGCAGAATTCAATTGAAAACTACATAAGGTTTTAAGTACTGAAACATTCAATAAAAATCATAGATCTAAAATTGACTGAAAATAATATGAGAAGAATGAGAATAACAACTAATAAACTAACTGTCTGAAATAGTCTGAAAAGCCTCTAATTGACTCAAGAGTTGATGGGGCAAGCCCCCAACTAACTTCGATTGACTATTAAGCTGAAATACTGAAATAAACATAAACGGTCCTCCATATATAAGGACTCACCACTACTACTACTTTTGATGTGCTGAAGTGTCTAAGTATGGTTGGGAACCTGAGCATTCAAACCTATGATATAAGACATCATAGTACAAGAAACGAGTATGCAATTAGTACTTTGAATGTACTGGTATATGAGATAAGGTTAAGCTGAAATGCATGGGTTATATGCATGAGACAGTAAAAAACTGAAAGCATGAGATAACTGAGTATGAATGCATAGAAGTTGTAAAATTAAGAATGCATGACCCAGCATAAGACATGATTCTGATATAGTTTGTAAACTGAAGTACTGAAATACTTATACTGAATAACTAATAATTGTATGCTATGGTCAAGCAAACCTGAAATTGAACTCGATACTGATTATTGAACTGAGACTGTAGGAGATAGCTAGAACAGACATGCCTTCATGTACTACTAGGGTCCAACCTGTAACCACAGTTGGAAGGGTGTCAGTGTTGTGCCACAGGTACTAATATTGGATGTATGGATCTACTATCTGAATTCTCAAAGGACAAGGGTGTCATGCCTACTGATGGAGGACCTCTCCAAGTCTGTGGTGGCACCGTAGGTCTGGAACTTAGGGACTCCTACTAACGTCTCATGCCTACTGACAGGGGAGACAAGTTTCTCATGCCTATTGACAGGGAAGACGCCATCCCTACGTTTACTCGATGCTAAGTTTTTACTCCTAACTGAAAGAAACCGATTACTGGACTGAATGATATTACTCATAGTATAACTGAAATCATTGTGTACATAATGAAAACTAGGTAATCAGCTAAATTTCATGTCTTCATAACCCCCAGGACTCGATAACAATAACAATAGAAACATACTGAAGCTTCAAAAATATCATAAGTAGTCATTGTTCAAACCTTAATCATTTAGGCATTTCATCAAACACTTGAAATTCATAGGCTTAAGCATGAGAATAGTTAAAACATGTGATACTAACATACTACTAAAATCATGGATTTAGGATTTAACATGCAAACATCATCATTCAAATGTGTCAAGGACAATTTCCAATGAAAACACAAGGTAAACATAATTTGTAATCAGAATTCATAATAGCTTCATGAAGATAACTCATAAAAACATATAAAAATCTTGGCTTTAAACTTGAAAATGGATTCTTGGACTCATGGGTGAATATCACACATACCTTAATTGATGAATTAGAGAAAGTTCTTGGTGGTTTCATGAATCTTATGCTTGAATTTTAAAGAGACTAGGGTTTGTTCTTGAGAGAGAATTTCTTTCTTTTTGAGAGAATTTTGTGTAAAAAATAACAAATAATGCTTTTTGGGACCTAAATCTCATGTTATGGCTGGATAAGAGTGAGGGAAATGACTTAAATACCTCCTGGACCCAAAAATCATTAATCTAAACCTAGACTAACGGAAGATAAATGCCCCGTACCATGGTGCTCTGTCGACGCGATATACGGCATGCCACGGTGCCCCCTACCAACATAATATTTGACGTGCCGCAGCCTTATCGCGGAGCCTCTCTGTTTTGAACATCCAAGTAGGTCTCCAATCTAAAACACATCCGAGATGAACTATCGACAACCTTGATCATGAATCAACTTATAAACTAACATTCTGAGGTCAGGAAGGTAGAAAATAAAATCATCAAAGTTTAAGGGGCTTTGGAGATAACTAAGCCTTAACACTTAGTAAAAAATTTTAAGTCTTGGACCCCTTTAATATGCAATAGTAAGATGAAATAAGCTAGGATCTTACGAGGTCTTACAATATCTCCCTCTTGGAAATATTTATCCACGAATGATACTGATTAAGCAGAGAATACTGAGGTACTATGAGTACATACTGAATGTGCATAACTGAAAATATGGTTACATGACTGAGTCTAAAACATGATATATAATTAAACTGATTCGTGAATGTATAAAATGGCATAAAGATGGTTATATGTCCGAAACTGAGAATTGGAAGAGAAAATCTAGTAAGAACTATTACCTTATGTTGAGTCTAAGTTTGCAGAGAAGAGATAAGGGCACTTGGTTAGCATGTCATAATTGAACTGATTCGTGAATGTATAAAATGGCATAAAGATGGTTATATGTCCGAAACTGAGAATTGGAAGAGAAAATCTAGTAAGAACTATTACCTTATATTGAGTCTGAGTTTGCAGAGAAGAGATAAGGGCACTTGGTTAGCATGTCTGCTTCTGCTTCCCAAGTGGCTCTCTCAACAGACTAGTTTCGCCAAAGAACTTTGACCAAGGGAACTTCTTTGTTCCATAGTCTATGAATCTGATGATCTAGGATCTCGATTGGGATTTGTTCATAAGAAAGGCTATCCTGAACATCTATACTTACTAAATAAACAACTATAGCTGGATCACCCATATATTTCTTTAATAAAAAAACATGGAATATTGGGTAAATGGATGCCAAATCTGTGGGTAACTCAAGCTCATACGCTACTTTCCCATAACGATTCAAGATCCTGTAAGGGCCAACATATCGAGGACTGAGTTTCCCTTTTTACCAAATCTCTTCACTTTCTTTATGGGAGAAATTTTCAAATAGACTAAGTCGTCAACCTCAAACTCAAGGTATCTTCTCCTCACATCTACATAGGATTTCTAACGGCTTCGGGTTATCTTAATCCTTTCCCTGATCAACTGAACTTTCTCTAACGTATCAAACACTGAATCAGGCCCATGAATGCAATCTCACCCACCTCAAACCAACTAAGAGAAGCCATCTGAATACTGGAATAATAACTATCATTATAGGAAAACTTGATCAGAGGCAAGTGATAATCCCAACTACCCTTAAAGTCGATAACACACGCTCTCAATATATCATCTAAGGTCTGAATGGTCCTCTCTGCCTAGCCATCTGTCTGAGGGTAAAAGGTTGTACTAAGACAAACTTGGGTACCAAGACCATTTGAAATGCCTTCTAAAAGTAAGAGGTAAACTAAGTACCTCTATATGAAATGATAGATAATGAGACTCCATACAACCTAAATAACTCTTTGAGATAAATCTTAGCATAGTCGTCAACTGAATAAGAAGTATGAACCGGTAAGAAATGAGCTGACTTGGTCATTCTGTCTATAATAACCTATATCGAATTATGCTGATGACGAGTAATGGGGCAACCCTGTTACAAAATCCATGTTCACCTCTTCCCACTTCCAAGTGGGGATGTTGAACTCCTGCATAGTGCCACTAGGCCTTTGGTGCTCAACCTTAATTTGCTGACAATTAGAGCACTTGGCTACAAACTCTACAATATCTTTCTTCATACCACTCCACCAATAGATCTCCCATAAATCATGGTACATCTTAGTGGCCCCAGGGTGAATAAAGTAATGTGCACGATGAGCTTCTGCTAAAATCTGTTATCTCAATCCATCAACAAATGGCACATACCGCCTACCCTGACACCGCAATACACTATCTCCTCTTTTGGATAAAACCTCTACTTTCTAATCTCTAATTGACTTCTTCTACTTAACTTTTCTGGGATCCCTATCTTACCTTTCCTTTATTTTGGCAACCAAAGAAGATTCTGAACTATTCGAAACCCATACACTACCCTCAGCTGAATCAACCAATCGCACACCTAATCTAGCAAGCTGATGAACCTCCCAAACTAGCTTCTTCTTATCATCCTCAATATGAGCAACACTATCCATAGATAATATATTAAGGACATCTTCCACTATATTGGCCTTGTCCAGGTAATACAAAACACTCATATCATAGTCTTTCAACAACTCCAACCATCTTCTCTAGTGAAGATTCAGATCTTTCTGTTAAAACACATACTGCAAGCTTCTCTGATCCATGAATGCATATACATGCACCCTACATATATAGTGCCTCTAAATTTTTAAGGCAAACACAACAACTGCTAACCCATGATCATAGGTAGGATAATTTTTTTCATAGAGCTTAAGTTGTCTAGAGGAATAGGCTATGAACTTACCTTTTTGTATCAACACACAACCAAGATCAACTTTGGAAGCATCACAGTAAACAACAAATCCATCTGAACCATCTGGCAATGTCAAAACTTGGGCTGAGGTGAGTCGAGTATTCAACTCTTGAAAACTCTTTTCACAAAAATCTAACTACTGAAACTTAACTTTCTTCTGGTTCAATCTGCATATAGGGGATGCAACAGATGCAAACCCTTCAACACACCATTAGTAATAGCCAGCCAAACCCAAGAAGCTCCTAATATCTGCTAGAGAGATAGGTCTGGGCCAATTTCTCACTGTTTTAGTCTTTTGAAGATCAACACTAATGCCATCACTGAAAATAATATGGCCAAGAAAAGCTACTAATCTTAACCAAAATTCATACTTACTGAATTTGGCGAACAACTGATAGGCTCTAAGAGTCTATAATACAATTCTGAGGTGGTCTACATGATCACTTTTACTATGGGAATAGACAAAAATATCATCAATGAAGACTATGATGAACATGTCCAAGTACTGCTTGAACACTCGGTTCATCAAGTCCATGAAAGTTTTTGGGGCATTCATTAGTCCAAAGGACATGACTAGAAATTCAAAGTCACCATATCGGGTTCTGAAAGTTATTTTCAGAATGCCACACTCTCTGATACTGAGCTAGTGATAGACGAATCTGGAGTCTATCTTATAAAAGTAGCTGACACCCTAAAGTTGGTCGAACAAGACATCAATGTTAGGGAGTGAGTATTTATTCTTGATGGTGACTTTGAACAACTAACAGTAATCAATGAACATTCTGAGAGAACTGTCTTTCTTTCACATGAAAAAGATTGGAGCACCCCATGGGGAAACACTGGGAATGATGAATCCCTTCTCTAGGAGATCTTTCAACTATTCTTTTAATTCCCTAAGCTAGACTGGAGCCATTTTGTAGGGCGAAATAGAGATAGACTAGGTATCTTGAAGAAGGTCTACTCCGAAGTCAATATTTTTTTTATAAGAAACTCTAGGAAGATCTTCAAGGAATACATCTAGAAATTCCCTCACTACTGAAACTGACTCGAGATTGGTAAACACACCTCTTGTATATTATTTTTCTCGCTCTAAGGTACGAAATAAGCTGAACCCTAAGCGCTGAAGTACTACCCTTCTATTTAATAACTGGCTCATCTAGAAACTAAAACTGCATGACTCTGTTTCTACAGTCAACGGAAGCATAGCATGAGTAGAGCCAATCCATGCCAAGAATGACATCAAAATCAGTCATCTCTAACTCTACAAGATCAATTGGAGTGACTTTCTAGGATATTGTGATCGGACAGTTCTTGTATACCTGCCTGGCTATAATAGAGACACCTGTTGGGGTAGATACTACTAAGGGTTTTGTGGCCTGTCTAGCTACATCCAAAACATACATCACTTCCAGCACTACACACAACTTGATAATTTCTACAATATTTCTGGCAAAATGGATTAGTTTGACCACTGTTCACACTACCCTGAGTCGAGCCTGACACCCTATCCTGATTACTATTTCTGAACCTTGGCACTGAAGCACTCGATAAAGACAGAGCTGGGGCATAAGATTTCTAACAAAATTAAGGACGGTTAACACCCTCTAATTTTGGGTGAGCAAAGTTGAAACTACCTATCCTAGCCTTCTTATTCTCTTTTTCTTTCTCCTTAGCCTTCTCCTCTTTAATCTGTTGAGTATAGACTATAAGCCCAGACAAGTCCATCTCTTTAATCAACATTGCGGACTTACACTTCTTTACCATAATATTAGATACACCAGACACAAACTTACTTATTCTAGACCTATTATCAAACACCACATGAGGAGCATACCTCGCCAACTGAGTAAACTTAAGCAAATACTCATTTACACTCATACTACCCTGCTTCAAATTAATAAATTCCATTACTTTAGATTCTCTAAAATCCAAAGGGAAGAATCCGTCTAAGAAGGTTGAAACAATCTCCTCCTACTAGACAAATCCAACATCTTTGCCTCTATCCCCCTTTCGATACTTATACCAGGTGTGAGCTACATCCTACAACTGGTACGCAGCCAACTCTGCACTCTTACTAAAAGTCACTCCCATAATATTTGTAACCTTTTGAACCATATCCAGGAACTCCTGCAGATCCTCATATGACTTGGATCCTAAAAATCGAGTAGAAATTATTGGGGTAAAGTCCCAAATCCTAGTTGCAGCTGAAGTAGCCACTGGATTAGATAGGATAGCAGTTTGTTGATTATTTTGAGATGCTACAGAGTGACCCAGAGTAGTGACTGTAGATCTGAACTTGGCATAAAAGACATGCTCATTCAGGGGATCTTCCTGAATAGGTGGAGGTGCGGGTTGATTCCCCTTTTTCTTCCATTAGTCTTTTTGGGAGGCATATTCTATAAATGAAAGGAAGATCAAATTAGAGAGAGAGTTTAAATAGAGCTCATACTTATTTGCACAACATAACTACCGAAAGAACGGAAACTTTTCCTAAAACGTCTTGTAGCCTCCTATCCATAAGTGTGGCGTACTTCACACCCATGCACTAGACTTTACTCAATATGGATTTCAGACTCCTTAGGACTCTTAAAACCTTAGGCTCTGATACCAAGTTTGTAATGCACTAGAAATAAACCCTAGATTATAGTCCCTAGAGACCACAAGCTAGCCCATGAGCTGGTACCTGCTGTCAACACAGAATAAAATAGATAACAAAATAACATATGCAGAATTTAATTGAAAACTACATAAGGTTTTAAATATTAAAACATTCAATAAAAATAATAGATCTAAAATTGGCTGAAAATAATATGAGAAGACTGAGAATAATAACTAATAAACTAACTGTCTGAAATAGTATGAAAAGTCTCTAACTAACTCAAGAGTTGATGGGACAAGCCCCCAACTAACTCCGATTGACTATTGAGCTAAAAGACTGAAATAAATATAAACGGTCCTCAATATATAAGGACTCACCACTGATGTGATAAAGTGTCTAAGTATGATTGGGAACCTGAGCATTCGAACCTATGATATAAGACATCATAGCACAAGAAACGAGTATGCAATTAGTACTTTGAATGTACTGGTATATGAGATAAGGTTTAGCTAAAATAAATGGGTTATATACATAAGATAATAACTGACTAAATAGCAGAGATAACTGAGTATGAATGCACAGAAGCTGTAAAATCTAAGAATGCATGACCCAACATAAGAGATAATTCTACTATAGTCTGTAAACTGAAGTACTAAAATACTGATACTGAATAACTAATAATTGTATGCTATGGTCAAGCAAATATGAAATTAAACTCTGTACTAATTACTGAACTGAGACTGTGGGAGCTAGCTATAACTGACATGCCCCAATGTACTATCAGGTTCTAACTTGTAACCACAGTTGGAAGGGTGTCAATGCCATGCCACGGGTACTAACATTAGTTGTATGAATCCACTATATGATATCCCAAAGGACGAGGGTGCCATGCCTAACTAATGAAGGACCCCTCAAAGTCTATGGTGGCGCCATAGGTTTGGAACTGAGGGACTGCTACTAACGTCTCATGCCTACTAACGGGGGAGACAAGTGTCTCATACCTACTGACAAGGGAGACGTCATTCCTATGCTCACTCGGTGCTAAATTTTCACTACCAACTGAAAGACATCGATTACTGGACTGAATGATATTACTCATGGTGCAAGTGAAATCATTGTGTAGATAATGAAAACTAGGTAATCAGCTAAATTTTGGGTATTCATAACCCCCAGGACTCAATAACAATAACAATTGGAGCATATTGAAGCTTCGAAAAATATCATAAGTAGTCATTATTCAAAACCTAATCATTTAGGCATTTCATCAAACACTTAAGCATGAGAATAGTTAAAACATGTGATACTAGCATAATTTTAAAATCATGGATTTAGGATTTAACATGCGAACATCATCATTCAAATATGTCAAGGACAATTTCTAATGAAAACACATGGTAAACATAATTTGTAATTAGAATTCATAATAGGTTCATGAAGATAACTCATAAAAATATGTAAAAATCATGGCTTTAAACTTGAAAATGATTTCTTAAACTCCATGGGTGAAAAAGGCCCATGGATGAACATCACACATACCTTAATTGAGGAATTAGCGAGAGTTCTTGGTGATTTCTTAAAGCTTGAGCTTGAATTTTGAAGAGGCTAGGGTTTGTTCTTGAGAGAGAATTGCTTTCTTTTTGAGAGAATTCTGTATAAAAGATCACAAATAATGCTTTTTGGGACCTAAATCTGGGGTTATAGCTGGATTAGAGTGAGGGAAATAACTCAAATACCTCCTGAACTCGAAACTCATTAAACTGAACCTGGACTGACCAACGAGAAATGCCCCACGCTGCGATGCTCTATCGACATGATATGCAACGTGATGCGGTGCCCCCCACCGATATGATATTCGATGTGTCACGGCCATATTGGCGAAGCCTTTCTATTTTGACCATCCAAGCAGGTCTCCAATGTTATCCAAAAGTTCCAAAACTCACCTGAGATGAACTATCGGCAACCCCAATCATGAATCAACTTATAAACCAATGTTCCAAGGTTGGGAAGGTCAAATATAAAATCATCTAAGTTTAAGGGGCTTTGGAGAAGATTAAGCCTTAGTGAAATTTTCTAAGTCTTGGACCCCTTTAACATGCAATAGTAAGCTAAAATGAGCGAGGATCTTACGGGGTCTTACAGAATCGAAGTATGCTAAGAATTTGTATAGTCTATTGAAAGGAATTTCAATCCCTTAGACTTAATCCACATAGATATTTGTGATATGAAGTCAACACCACTAGTGGTGAAAAAAAGTATTTCATAACTTTTATTGATGATTGCACTAGATATTGTTGTGTTTATTTGTTGATAGTAAGGATGAAGTACTACAAGCAGTTAGACAATATAAAATTGAAGTTAAAAATTAATTGGATAAAATGATCAAAACGATAAGAAATGATAGAGGTAGAGAGTATGAATCTCTTTTAAATAGATATATTTGCAAAATAGAATTGTCCATCAAACTACTATTTTTTATTCACCTCAACCAGATGGGATTGTAAAATGGAAAAGTCAAACATTAAAGGAAATACTGAATATCTTACTCATAAATTCATGTTTACCAGAAAACTTATGGGTGAAACAATCCTTACAACAAATTAAATACTCAATAGAGTGTCCCATAAAATGACACAATCTATTCCATATGAAAAATAAAAATAAATGAAATCCTACTTGATATTTCAAAATTTTAGGGAGTCTATCTAAAATCCAAGTTCCTACACCTAAAAGAGTAAAATAGAATCAATAATTATGGATTATGTTTTCATCGGATATGCTAGCAATAAAGCATGTTGATTTTTAGTTAATAAATTCGAACATCCAGATATTCATGAAAATACAATAATTTAATTAGATAATACGTAGTTCTTTGAATACATTTATTCATATAAAACTGAACATGAGTTGTCTAGTAGAGGGTCTAAATGACTTCAGAATGAACTATAGGAGAATGTACTTAATGATAAGAATCTAAGGCATAGTACATATCAAATAATGTCTACCTCCTTTGGATCATATTTGTAACATTTTTTCTTGAAAATAAGCCTCAAACATTTAAAAAATTCATGTCATCTTTGAACTCGTCCTTTTGGAAGGAGGCAATTAATAGTGAGTTGATTCAATCATGAGCAACCATATTCAGGAGTTTGTTGATATTCCTCCAGAAAATAAACCTTTAGATTTAAATGGATCTTCAAAAGGAAAATAAAGGTTGATGGTACTATTGAAAAATACAAGACAAAACTTGTTGTGAAAGGTTTTAAATAAAAAGAAGGTCCTAATTATTTTGACATACACTCATTTATAATAAGGATAACATCCATTTGAATGTTGATTGCATTAGCAGTGATATATGATCTTGATATATATCAAATGGATGTGAAAGTAGTTTTCTTCAATGGAGAATTATAGGAAGAAATTTATATAAAACAAAGCAAGGGTTTTGTGGTTCTTGGTAAAGAAAGAAAAGTGTGCAAACTTGTTAAGTTATTTTATGGACTAAAACAAGCACCCAAATAGTGGCATACAAAGTTTGGCCAAATCATATTGACAAACGGCTTCAAGATAAATAAATGTGATAAAGGTATTTATATTAAAGATACTCCAAATCACAAATTCATTGTTGTTTGTATGTGGATGGCATATTCATCATCAGCAGAGACATTTTTACATAAATTCTATGAAATGTATGCTTGAGAGAAAGTTTGATATGAAAGACCTTGGAGTTGCTGATGTGATCTTAGGAATAAGAATTCATAAAGCTCCACGAGAATTGGCATTGCCATAGTATCATTACATTGAAAAGGTACTTGACAAGTTCAAGTATTTGAATTTCAATAGTACCAAGACTCCATTAGATGTGAGCTTTGCACTTCAAAAGAATGAAGGTGAAAGTGACTCACAATTGGATTACACAACAGTATTAGGAAGTTTGATGTATATCATAAATTGTACGCCAACAGACATAGCATGTACTATTAGTAAATTGAGTTGGTACACGAGTAATCACAATCAAACTCATTGGATGGTAATGAAAAAAAAATTGAGGTATCTAAAACATACTCAAGACTATACTTTACATTATAACAAAGATCCTTCAAAATATATTGATGCAAATTAGATTATTGGATTGAAATAAGTAAAATCTATGAATGGATATGTATTTACTTTAGATGGAGGATAGGCCTCTTGGAAATCATCCAAATAGATATGTATTGTCTGCTCTACAATGAAATTTAAATTTATCGCATTAGATAAATTCGGTGAAGAAGCAAAATGGCTTCAAAATTTCTTGGAAGATATTTCTTATTAGCAAAATATTTGGCACAAGTATTCATACACTATGATAGTCAAGTGACAATAGATAGGACAAAAAGGATAATGTATTGGTAAATCTCATCATCTAAGATAGAGTAATAATACCATTAAAGAACTTCTCTCTAATGAAATAATCGCAATTGACTATGTAAAGTCAAAGAATAATGTATCGGATCCACTAACTAAAGGCCTAACTCAAGAGGGAGTTTAGAGATCATCGAAGAAAATGGATTTACGGCCTAAGATAAGTCATCACAGTGATAACTCTACCAAGCAGACTGGAGATCCCAAAAGTTAGGTTTAAGGAGATTAAATAAAGTTGTAATTGACGGTAGAAGATTAAATAAAGTTGTAATTGACGGTTCAACATTATCAATTAACTTAATTCATTCTCATGATAAAGACAATATTCAAAAACTAAGGATAATGCTTATGGTGTGAAGCCTTTCAACGGTTTCTAAGTTTGACATGTTTGATCAAATAGTTTGATCTATAGGATTCTACGTTTAGGAATCACTTATGCGTGGGTGAAATAAAAGTCGCTTCAAGGAGAATGATATTAAAGGCCTATTCTTTAAACTCTCATGAAATCAAGTCGTGTTTGTAGCTGAAACAAATAAAATTGTAAGAATCATAAATAGTAAAAGGCTAATTGTGAGACTTGTGTTATCTAGGAGTACGTTAAAGTTCAACGGTTTAAAGATATCACATCTATCGATTGACCGAGTGCATCTGATGCAAGTTCACTACGAAAAGTTTAAAGAAAAACCTACTTATTCAGATGCAATTAATCTTTTCTTGTAGATCACACACTTGTCCATATATTTTTCATAAAATAGTCATTCCCCATTCATGTGGGGCATTTTCTAAAGTACTATCTGTCACACCCCTTTTTTATGCGTACTCCAAAAAAAATGTATATTTTAAGGGTCGAAAGGGTTTTATTATTTAAGTGACAAAAGATGAAAATCTATTTCGGAAAAGGATTATTTACATTTTTTACTCAGAGTTGCCACTTGGCATAATTCGGTGTGCCAAGTCACCTTTGGAAAATCCTTTTCGAAACTATTTGACTCTTAAACCGGTTTGTGAACAGAGATTCTAGCTAAGGAATTCTGTTGACCGACGAGAAGGTGTTAGTCACCCCTCGATCCCGTGGTTCGACCACAGTCGCTTGGTAGAGTGTATCGACTATTTTGGCATTATGAAATGTATAAACCACTCAAAAGAACACAAAATAATCAAACAAAAAACAAAACGAAACAGTCCAAAAACGTAAAAGTCCAGTCCAATTATACAGTCCAAAAAATAGAAAAAAATACGAAAATATAAATCCTAGTCTAAAACTAAATCTAAGCTGCACTGCCCTACCCGACGCCGCGGGCCTTCATCACGATCATTTTTCGCCAACATGATACGTCGGGGCATTCCCCGGTGAACAAATACAAGTGATCCCGGGGCATTTCCCGGTTAAATAAATACATCTAAATTAAATACGATAAACTAGAAAGAAACATTCACACGCACATTCCAACATCCAACAAAATACTTATTCCTAAATTTCGCCTACCCAAACCTACGATTGCCTACCCGCTTGACTTATCATGATACTATCACGAAATTGATAATTAGCCGTGAAAGTAACAATAACGACGAATCGAAACAACAACAAATCAAAATTAATCCTAATTCACTTTAACAATTTTTAACTCGCGCCCCGAATTCCCTTTAAACCACAGGATTAATGCATGCTTCGATTTTCCAATCACATCTCATAATCTGAAACCAACATCAAACATAACACAAATAACGAAGATTCAAACCAAACACATAACAAATAAATCATCCACACCAACAACATCAATAAAAAGTCAAAATAAATTAAAGATTCGGTTAGAAGAAATGGACCTTAACGAAACTAATCTTTGTCGATAATAAAGAAATCCGAAGACCAAAATACTCGATTGGAGAACCTCACAACGAACAACTCCAAACTTGATATTGAGTTCAACCGGACAGATCGGAAAACCACGACAAAAACCTC
>NC_061120.1:157558608-157562945 GCF_002878395.1 Capsicum annuum | reverse complement strand
GAATCGAAACAACAACAAATCAAAATTAATCCTAATTCACTTTAACAATTTTTAACTCGCGCCCCGAATTCCCTTTAAACCACAGGATTAATGCATGCTTCGATTTTCCAATCACATCTCATAATCTGAAACCAACATCAAACATAACACAAATAACGAAGATTCAAACCAAACACATAACAAATAAATCATCCACACCAACAACATCAATAAAAAGTCAAAATAAATTAAAGATTCGGTTAGAAGAAATGGACCTTAACGAAACTAATCTTTGTCGATAATAAAGAAATCCGAAGACCAAAATACTCGATTGGAGAACCTCACAACGAACAACTCCAAACTTGATATTGAGTTCAACCGGACAGATCGGAAAACCACGACAAAAACCTCATGATGAATAACCCACAAATCCGAATAAACTTAAAAAAAACAACCCAAGATCCCAGATTCAAAACCCCAAATCAACGATTTCCAACTATCCTTGCACGAAGAAATAAGAAATACCAGATGAACCGAGACTAAAATTATGAAAAATTAAAAAGACCTAATACGTGAAATCTCGTCGGAGTCGAAGGGACGAGCTGCAGCCGGAGCTGACCGATGCCGCGGCCGGAGCTGGCCGATTCTCGGCCGGCAAACGGTGTTGTCACCGGTGGACGAGCTGCAGCAGATCTGGCTGACACAGAGCGGCGCTGGCACCAACGCTGTCGCTGTCGCTGACGGCGGGAGCAGCGACGGCAGTCGGTGCTGTTGACAATGGCTGTGACGGCGTTATCGCCAGAATGGGAGAGAGGAGGAAGCTGCGGCTGAACGGCGTTGTCGCCACCGTTGTTTGGTCGGACGGTAGTGTCAGATCCGATGGGTTTGGTCGGAGATTAGAGGAAGAGGAAGAAGAGGAGGGTCTCGCCGGCGATGGAGAAAGAGGGCCGGCGACTGGAGGCTCTTCCTTTCAGTTTTCTTGGAGAGAGAGAGAGATGAGAGAGATGAGAGAGAGTCTAGAGAGAGAGAAAGTGCTGATGCTTTTTTTTTTGATTTGTTACTGTTCATTTTTTTCTTTTTTGTGTGTATGTGGGTATATATATATTGTATTTTCCTTTTTGAGTCCTTTCTTCTTGGACAAGAAAAAAAAAGGGAGGGTGATGTGGGGTAGGGGTAAGGGGTAGGGTATGGGGTGGTGAGGTGGTGATTTGTCACTTTCTTATTGGAGAGGGTTGTTAGGGTGTTAAAAGAATAAAAGTTTGTTAGGGATTTTGTTGAGAGTTATTTTTTTTTTTTGTATTTTTGTGGGATGTAATCACGTAGGTGAGGCTACATGATATAATGAGGTAAAAATGAATAAAATCAAACTTTTGAGGAGGACAAAATTACGTGTCTACATTATGCCCCCTTTGAATGTAAACACGTAGTGTTTTCAGACAAAGAAGTAGACAACGAGATAGAATTTTGTTCCGATCATTATTCAAAGGAAGAAACAGAAGAAAGAAAGACTACCGGCTTGAATTAGGACAGCCTGCCCACCCAAGTTATGAGGGGATCAAGTGACAAGTATCTCCAAGGATTGGACAGAGATGGACTATACGGAGTTGGAGAGTCGAGTGAGGTTCCGTCGAGGTTCCGGTCCGCGGCTCTGTTATTACATCAAAAATGAAAATTATAAGGTAAAACATAAATGAAATTACAAAAATCCTAACTATATAGCTTCTTTTGGTTCTTGACTCAACTTTTATCACCCTATTCTTCAGGCGGACTCCTGACTTGCAATTTCTTCCAACTTGTTGCTTGACTTTCAATTGCTTCGCTTTGTTGCTTGACTTTTCATTTTTTTCACCCTATTCACCAGGCGGGCTCCTGACTTGTTATTTCATCACCCTGTTCTTCAGGCGGGCTCCTGACTTGCTATTTCATCACCCTGTTCTTCAGGCGGGCTCCTGAACCCCAAAATTAAAACTAGAACGAAAATTATCTCAAACAAAATTATAGTAAAGTAGTATTTCATTTTTGAAAGTGCTGTCCCATTTTCCAGGAGGGTCCTGAACAGAAAGTAAAAATCCCATTTTTCAGGAGGGTCCTGAACAAAAAGCAAAATTCCCATTTTTCAAGAGGGTCCTGAACAGAAGTAAAATCACTAAACAGAAAGTAAAATCCCATTTTTCAGGAGGGTCCTGAATAGAAAGTAAAATTCCATTTTTCAGGAGGGTCTTGAACAGAAAGCAAAATCTCATTTTTCAGGAGGGTCCTGAACAGAAAGTAAAATCCCATTTTTCAGGAGGGTCCTGAACAGAAAGTGAAATCCCATTTTTTAGGAGGGTCCTGAGTAGAAAGTAAAATCCCATTTTTCAGGAGGGTCCTAAACATAAAGTAAAATCCCATGGATGTGCATTTCCAATGGTAGATGAATCAAGTGAAACGAATTTGCCCCTATTTCAACAAAGAAAATTTATCAGTTAAAAACTTAGTGGTGGCTTGCATATCTTGGCTTTTCAAGTATTTGCCCCAGCACTTGTTCCTTTCATCCTTGCTTTCAAATCTCTGACACCTGCCCTATCTTGCCGCATTATTGACCCGGATCCAAATTGAGGGAAATGAGTTCTGACTCAAACAATAGGTTTCCATTTTTTACCATGCCCCTGAGGTGCACTCTTTTCCCAAATCTGAAATGCCCCCACGGATCCAATAGCCTGTCGGTTGATAAACTTCCTTTGCTTCGTGTTGAATTACACTCATATTTCTTTCCTGTGCTGTTCCTCATATAATTGGAGAGACTAGTAGTAAATTTTGAAATTCTTTCTCGCTTGTTTTGTCACAGACTTGACTTAAAATATAAAGAAATGATGGTGACTTTTATTTTGATAAATGACATAAGAAAAGACAAAAAGCATGAATATGTAAATGAAAGAAAAGGGCAATGTCCCATATTTAAAAAGAAAAAATTATCTGATTACGACGACCAACTCCAATGAGTATGATATGCATTTTGGATTGAGCTGCCTGATCTTCCTATCCAAACTCCCCATTTGTTGTTGAGTTCATGCCTTTGCTGCTGAGCCGCTTCTTCAAATCCATTGGACTCATACATCATATTCGACTAACGACATCTTAAAAGACTTTTGCCAACAAATCTCTTTTCTCTTGAACTCTCCATAGTCTTACGGTGCCCGTGAGGGTTTTTACCAATAAGACTCTCTCATTTTTACTTCTCTCAACTCACCATCGCCTTATGGTGCCTGCAAAGTTTTTCACCAATAAGACTCTCTCATTTTCATTTTTCCTCAACTTACCATCGCCTTATGGTGCCTGCAAAGGTTTTCACCAATAAGACTCTCTCATTTTTATTTCTTTCCTGATTTCTTATGCTGAGGGAGACAAATGGTACTTCACAATGTATCATCATATCCATTGCATGCTTAGCCTTAACATTATCAAAAATTGATCTGAAGGACTTTCTTTGGTTGTAACTTGGCTTTTGGTTAAGGTTAGAAAAGATGGTAAGAGGCTCAAACGATACTTGAAGTGGGGGTGGGACTTACAACTTTTGGAATTGACTCAAACAATAAATTAACTCATGCCCCAGTTTTGTTGACTGGGTGAATCTTAAATCTTTATTTGGTTGGACCGAGCCCGAAATAGGGAAGCCTACGTATCTCACTCCCGAGAGAGGAGAATCAGGTCGCACGGAGTTCCATCAGCTTGTTCTTTGTTTTGATTTGATTTTGATTTTTGATTTTATTTTTGAACTCTTTCTTTTGTGCTTATTTTCTTGACATTTATCCTTGACTCTATTTTGGTTCCAAAAGAGGGATATGAAATAAAAATAAAACGAAGCTCAAACAGGTAAACAAGGGATGACACAACGTTTGGATAGAAGAATAAAATGCCTTCATCATATCAATCTTCAAAAATGCAAGTACTAAACATTCAATAAAATCAACGAAGGATCAAATATCATACATAGTATCTTTTGACCGCATTAGCATTGATAGCCATTTCTGCCATTTTGCCTTCAATATCTGTCAAATATAAGGCTTCATTTGGTAACACTTTCTTCATCACAAAGGGACCTTGCCAGTTAGGGGAGAACTTACCTTTCGCTTCAACCTGGTGAGAAAGGATACGTCTCAATACCAACTGACCAACTTCAAAATTCCTGGGACGAACCTTTTTGTTATACGCTCGAGCCATCCTCCTCTGATACAACTGGCCATGACACACAGACGTTAGCCTCTTTTCCTCAATCAAACTCAAATGTTCCAGTTGGGTTTTCACCCATTCGTCATCATCAATCTCTGCTTCTACAATGACTCGAAGAGAGGAAATTTCAACTTCTGCAGGGATGACTG
>NC_061120.1:157523181-157558508 GCF_002878395.1 Capsicum annuum | reverse complement strand
ATAAGGCTCCATTGAGCAACACTTTCTTCACAACAAAGGGACCTTGCTAGTTAGAGGAGAACTTGCCTTTCGCTTCAACTTGGTGTGAAAGGATACGTCTCAATACCAACTGACCAACTTCAAAATTCCTGGGACGAACCTTTTTGTTATACGCTCGAGCCATCCTCCTCTGATACAACTGGCCATGACACACAGACGTTAGCCTCTTTTCCTCAATCAAACTCAAATGTTCCAGTTGGGTTTTCACCCATTCGTCATCATCAATCTCTGCTTCTACAATGACTCGAAGAGAGGAAATTTCAACTTCTGCAGGGATGACTGCTTCTGTCCCATACACCAATAAATATGAAGTTGCCCCTGTTGAAGTGCGAACAGTGGTGCGATAACCTAGCAATGCAAACGGCAACTTTTTATGCCACTGTCTAGACCCTTATACCATTTTTTGCAGTATCTTTTTTATATTCTTATTGGCGGCTTCTACAGCACCGTTGGCCTTTGGGCGATACAGAGTAGAATTTCGATGTGCGATCTTAAATCGTTGACATACTTCTTGCATCAAATGACTATTGAGATTGGCAGCATTGTCTGTAATGATCATCTTAGGAATTCCAAATCTACAAATGATATTGGCATGAACAAAATCTACCACAGCTTTCTTTGTCACTGACTTGAAAGTTACTGATTCTACCCACTTTGTGAATTAGTCAATGACTACCAAAATGAATCTATGCCCATTTGACGCCTTTGGCTCAATCGGTCCAATCACATCCATTCCCCAAGCTACGAACGGCCATGGAGCGGCCGTTGCATGCAACTCAACAGGAGGAGAACGTATCAGATCACCATGTACCTGACATTGATGACACTTCCGAACAAATTGAATAGAATCCCTTTCCATAGTAAGCCAGTAATAACCTGCTCGAAGAATCTTCTTTGACAAGACATGACCGTTCATATGCGACCCGCATACTCCAGAGTATATTTTAACCATGATTGCTGAGGCTTCTTTTGCATCTACACACCTTAAAAGTCCCAGATCTGGGGTTCTCTTATATAAGATTCCCCCACTTAAGAAAAATCCACGAGCCAAACGCCTAATAGTCCTCTTTTGATCGTTGGTGGCATATGCTGGGTATTCTCTTAACTGAATGTACCGCTTGATATCCAAGAACCAAGGTTCTCCATCGAGCTTTTCTTCAACCACATTACAGTAAGCATGCTGATCACGACTCTGTATATGCACTGGATCAATGTAGGTTTTGTCAGGATGTTGGAGCATTAAAGACAAAGTGGCTAAAGCATCAGCAATTTCATTATGAATCCTTGGAATATGCCTAAATTTTACTAACACAAACCGTTGACATAGCTCCTGCAAGCATTGCCGATACGGGATGAGCTTCAAATCTCGCGTCTCCCAATCGCCTTGAATTTGATGAACGAGCAAAGCTGAATCTCCCAACACTAATAATTTCTGGACTCTCATATCAACAGTTAACCTTAAACCAAGAATGCAGGCTTCATACTCTGCCATATTGTTAGTACAGTAGAATCGAAGTTGTGCTGTTACCGGGAAATGTTGTCCCGATTCAGAGATAAAAATCGCACCTATTCTGACTCCTTTCATATTGACAGCTCTATCAAAGAATAACCTCCAACCTGGATCAGCATCTATAACGACCTCATCGACACAGGACACTTCTTCGTCAGAGAAATATGTCTTTAATGGCTCGTACTCTTCATCGATTGGATTCTCAGCAAGATGACCTGCCAAGGCTTGGGCTTTCATGGCGGTCCGAGTCACATATACAATGTCGAACTCGGTAAGCAATATTTTCCACTTTACCAATCGACCCGTCGGCATAGGCTTCTGAAAGATATACTTCAAAAGATCCATGCGGGAGATGAGATAAGTAATGTAGGATGAGAGATAATGCTTCAACTACTGTGCTACCCAAGTTAGGGCACAACACGTCCTTTCAAGAAGAGTATACCTAGCCTCATATGCGGTGAACTTCTTGCTAAGATAATAAATAGCCTGCTCCTTTTGGCCTGTGATATCATGTTGACCCAGGACACAACCGAAAGAATTGTCCATGACTGATAAATATAAGATCAAAGGCCTACCAGGCTCTGGGGGTACCAACACGGGTGGATTTGACAGATATATCTCGATTCGATCGAACGCTTTCTGACATTCTTCAGTCCATTTTACCGCAGCACTCTTTTTCAGCAACTTGAACATGGGCTCACAAGTGGTCATGAGTTGAGCAATAAACCTACTAATGTAGTTCAGTCTACCAAGCAAACTCATCACCTCCGTTCTGTTCTTGGGCGGGGGCAAATCCTGAATGGCTTTGATTTTCGAGGGATCCAATTCAATTCCCTGACGACTGACTACAAAGCCTAACACCTTTCCAGACGGAACTCCAAATACACATTTCGCCGGGTTGAGTTTGAGATTATACCTGCGAAGCCTTTCGAAGAACTTTCTTAAATCTTTTACATGGTCGGCCTGACTTTTTGACTTAATAATCACATCATCCACGTAGACCTCAATCTCCTTATGCATTATGTCATGAAACATATTGGTCATGGCTCTCATATATGTTGCTCCAGCATTCTTCAAACCGAACGGCATCACTCGATAACAATAAGTTCCCCATGGTGTGATAAAAGACGTCTTCTCCGCGTCTTCATCATCCATAATAATCTGGTGATATCCGGTATAGCAATCTACAAAAGAAGCGACCTCGTGTTTAGCACAATTTTCTAGAAAAATATGGATATTGGGCAGTGGAAAATCATCTTTTGGACTTGCCCTGTTCAAATCACGGTAATCAACACACACTCGAATTTTGCCATCTTTCTTTGGTACGGAAACAACATTGGATAACCACATGGGATAGCGAGCCACTCGAATTACTTTGGCTTCAAGTTGTTTCATGATTTCCTCTTTAATTTTAATACTTACATCTATTTTAAACTTCCTCAACTTCTGTTTGACAAGTGGGAACGCGGGATCAGTTGGCAATTTGTGAGCCACTAATTCAGTGCTTAAACCAGGTATATCATCATAAGACCATGCAAACACATCCTTATAATCCATTAATGGTTGAATCATTTTATCTTTTAGCTGTGGAAAAACATGTACACTGATTTTAGTTTCCCTAACATCTTCTTAATCCCCTAGATTTATCGGCTCAGTCTCATTCAAATTAGGATTCGATGTGTCTTTAAATTGTTCCAACTCTTTGCTTATTTCTTCTAGTGCTTCTTTTTCATCATATTCCCCATCCTGATCCATTACATCTGTATTAGTTTGGATTTTAAGATCAGGCTGAAAATTCCACATGCATGTCATGTCATTAGAATCAGTATAAAGAGAACTGTGTAAGAAAGAAAACAAAATATATTAGACACGAAATAAAAGGGACATTGCATTTCATTAAATAAAAGATAGAAGGATTTGAACATAGACACCAACATAACATAAACAAATTAAAATCTGAATTACAACCCTGAAATAACTCGGATAAACGAAAGAAAAACAAAATAAACTACCAAAACTCCCTCCTGATGGGGAGAGGAGTGACTTCTCAATTATTGAGCCGGACAGTTGGACCTATGAATTACACGTCTGCCATACTGGTACCTTCTCCTGCTTTGACCATATCAACTTCAATACAAAGATTGTAGAAGTCATCAACTAATTCAACCTCAAATCCCACATGCTTCGTGACACCGCTCTTAACAAATGATTCACTGAGTAGGGGCATTGGGCGAGGGAGTGACCATGTTTCCTTTTTCCTTCCCTTAGCTTTCTTCAGATCTTCAGCTGTAGGCTCAAATCCCAGACCAAACGTGCCCACATTCTCACTCAGACATATGGGACGAACTATACCATGCAGAGGTACTCCCAAACCTTTTCCTGGCTCAAATCTGTATTTCTAAAGTTCACTCACCATCATGATAGAAGCAGAAGACAATTGCGGTCCCGGTATAGCCTGCCATTCAGGGATACGACTCACTGGCACTGTATCAAAAATTTGATAGACGAATGTCTTAACTACGTTATTTGCTTCAATAAGAGACAAGGGTGAATCTTCGTAGGCTGACAAATCTCCTTCACTATGAATAACTACTTCTTGCCTGTCATGCTCAAACTTAATTATTTAGTGCAGTGTAGATGCAACCGTCTTGGCCTTGTGGATCCACGGCCTTCCCAACAATAGATTGTAAGAGGATTCTACATTCAATACTTGAAACTCTATGGCGAACTCAACAGGCCCTATGGTCAACATTAGTTCTATTTCGCCAATGGAATTTGATTTTACACCATCGAAAGCCCTAACACATACATTGTTGGGCCTGATCCTGTCAACACCAATATTCAACTTTTGCAAAGTAGAAATAGGGCAAATATTTGCACCTGAACCTCCATCAATCATAACATGAATGACATAGAAATCTTCACACTACACTGTAATGTAAAGGCCCCGATTATGCCCTGTACCTTCAACAGGCAATTCATCATCAGAAAAGCTGATCTGATTAACCTCAAAGATTTTTCCAACCATTTTATCAAGTTGGTTGATTGTAATCTTCCTTGGAACATATGCTTCATTTAATACCATCAGTAAAATATCACGATGCTCCTTGGAGTGCAACAGCAAAGATAAAAGGGAAATTTGAGCAAGGGTTTTCTTCAACTGGTCTAATATTGAATACTCTGGCAACTTCATATTTTTCAAAAATTCTTCGGCTTCCTCTTCAGTGATAGGCTTTTTGATAGACGATGGTCCACTCACAGTTGGCTTGGACCTTCTTAAGCTTTCAGGCACGAAGCATCTTCCTAACCTAGTCAAACCTCCTACCTCATCTACATCTTCCACCACTTCTTTCCCATGATAGGTCATCACAGTTCGCCCATAATTCCATGGAATCCTTTTCGTATCAACTATCGGAGTTTGGGTCACTGGTTTGAGGACAATAGGCGCTGCCAGTGCTTCTTTCACCATCAAGATGGGCTGACTCAGAGCTCCCACCACTGTCAACTTAGGTTTATCCTGGCTTAAATCAACATACCTTCTGGCGCCCTGTACTATGATCGGGGGTTTTTTTGTGCTTTCTTGGGCTTTATCTTCTCTCATTCCTTTTTGATTTAATGACATTGCTTTCAAAGACTCCGCTACATTCATCGATTTCTCCTCAATGATTTGTATCTTGACAATAGGCTTATAACTCCTCAAAGACTCTTTCCCGTCATATATCAATTCTAAAATATTGGCTTCAGCATGGGTTGGCAGCGGATTCTGGTTAATGTGTGGACCCTCCGAGGCCTGGACCAACATCTGATTCGTGTCAATTAAAACTTGGACAGATCTCTTTAAATGCCAGCATTTCTCGATATCATGGCCTGGCATATCAGAACAGTACGCACACCTTAAAGAATAATCGAGATTCCTCGGCGGTGGATTTGAAAGCCTTCCTTGAATTAGGCTTAAAACCTTCAACTTTCTCAACCTATCAAACAAGCTAGCATATGACTCCCCAAGAGGTGTGAATTGGTTTTTGACCGCCTTCTCCTTCTTATACTTAAGCCTAGGATGAAAACTGGGTCTGGAGGGGTTTTGGTAATTTGGTGAAGTGAATGGGCAATTTTGTGAAGCTTGCGCGCGCCATTGCGGGTAAGAAGAGGTTTAGGCATATGGCTGCACGCTATATACTGGGTACAGTGGTGGTGGAATAGAATATAAAGGGTTTTGTGGAGGGTAGTAATGGTGGGGAGAAATATATGGAGCTTGGGTGTAGATTTGGGCTTGGGATTGGGGATAGGGGCGAAGTGTGCTTTTAGGATAGGAATGGGTTCCAGCTATGACAGTCGCCACATCCTCTTTCTTCTTTCTTCCTCCAAATGCACCAGATCCACCTTAAATCGCTTGTGTGGTGGCTTTTAATGCGGCAAAACTCACTATTCAGCCGGTCTTAATTCTATCCTCTATCATCTCCCCCATTTTGAGGACTTCCATAAAAGACTTTCCCATTGCCGGAAGTAAATGTTGAAAATAGGTCTCATCCTGCGCCTGAATGAAAACTTCTACCAACTTACTTTATTTCATTGGAGGCTTTACCCTGGCGGCCTGTTCACGCTACCTTATCGCGTATTCCCTAAAACCTTTAGTGCTCTTTTTCTTTATGTTGACCAAGGACTTTTTATCCGGAATCAGGTCGATGTTATACTGAAAATGCTGAACAAATTCAGAAGCCAAATCATCCCAACTATTCCATTTATCGATATCTCGATTGATAAACCATTCTGAGGCCAGATCTGAAAGACTCTCGCCAAAGAAGGCCATGAGCAATTCTTTCTTTCCTCCTGCAGCCCTCAACTGGTTGCAATAACGTCTTAAGTATGCCATGGGATCGTCGTGTCCTACATACTTTTCGAACTTAGGCATCTTAAAATTGGGGAGAAGATTGATGTTTGGGAACATGCAAAGATCTTTATAAGACACACTCCTATAATCTCCGATTCCTTGCAGATTCCTCATAGCCTGTTCTAACTTTTCAATTTCCAAGCTATGATATCCTGTTCCTCTGTTGCGATAGGTTTCTCCGTATCAAATGGAAATACAGGCGGTTGAGTGTACCCAAACAGTTCATTCAATTGCAAAGTAGGCTCTGGGGCATAATACTGACCATCTGAAACCTTCAGTACTGGCTTACTGGAAGACCTAGGCAGCCTTATTGTGGGACGCACAGCATATATAGGAGTTTCATGTGGTGGCGGAGCCACGAATATCAGTGTGATCGGTGGCGCTAGCTGAGCAGTGGGTCTCGATTGGGGAGCTGCCAAGGGCACGCTAGAACTGCCAGGATAATAATGTCGCGGAGTGAATCTCGGCGCGTGGTCGGGTGACTCAGTAGGAGCAGAGAATTGTGCCAGAGAGAGCGGTGGGCAATTAGAGATATTTCCAATACCTTCAGGGAGCGGAGGAGGAGGCATTCCGCTGGCCCATGCCCGGTGCAAATCTATCAGTTGTTGCCTAAGCCTTACTACCTCATCATTGTGTTCAGAACTTTCTTCCCTGTGATTCTGATCCGGGTCAATGAGCGAATTTTCAATCTCCCTGCTAGCCATGGCGAGCTTTGCTTTGGATCTGGTGAAGTATGGGTGACTAGCCAGAGTGCTGCAAACCTACCACTGTTATCTGAAAGAACATACTCATCAAAGACGACATCCGTTAGAATTAGAGCACACCACAAGCATGGGAATCACATTGGTAAAATAATCCTAAATTCATGTTTATTTCTACCAGCCTTTGAGGGTAGCGAGGTCATTTAACATCATCCTGATTTTTGTCTACACTTATTTCTACACTTATTATTATTTTTTCTATCCCTCTCTTTTCTCTTTCTTTCTTCTCTCTCTTTTTTTTCGTATCAATCTCTGCTCTTTTATTTTCTCTCGTTATCTACCTTTATTTTATCATTCTTTATGGCTTTTGTTTTTCTTTAAAAGAGGAAAAATGTAAAACAACGAAACAAAATGATTAGATCGAACCCAAAAGTAGGTTGCCTACATATCATGTTGTACATGAATCAGATCTTGCGTAGTTCGGGCAGCATGTGCGTAAACACTACCCACACTTTTTTTTTGCGAAAACGAAAATAAACAAACCAAGGAAAGACGTAACAATAAAACATTTTGAAGAAAGAAAACAACAAAAACGTACAAAAGTTTGGGACCACTTTAAAACTAAACAACAAATACGAAACAACATTATAAACCCCTAAGACGACACGGGTGAAATTATTAGTAAAGACTCTAATACCCAAAAACAACTTAATTTCGACTTAAAACCGATACCACCCTACAGGGACAGACACATAAAAGACCCAAACTAAATAAAGATAAGAAGTGCTCTTTCAGACTGGTGCTCTGCGTGATGACCCTGGCTGATATGGACCTGCCTCTGAAGTTCTCTTTCTCCCATTTAAACTTTGTAGCATATCCTGTAAAGATACCCTGATACTGGGGAAAAAGCTTTGGGCGCGTATTCCTGCTTCATGAGGAGTGCACTTGGAAAGATTATTCTGACACCTTTCTACCATCTTAAGCAGATCTGCTAGCTGAACCCTCAATGCTTCCACTTTGGACCCTACACTTTCATCCTAATGATCGTCTACTATGCATTCTTCCTGTATTCTCCCTCTAAGCTGTGCTGGTAAGGGTTGACTGATACCTCGAGGGACAGATTGAAGCCAGACCTCATATCCCTGAGTGTGGCCCGGATTATCCAAACCTTTTTTGAGTGTGTCCACACCTAGCTTTGTTGCATGCTTCTAAAACTGCTCATACCTGCTCTCACCTAAGGCTTGGTCCTTGAAGTACTCAACAGCCTTCAGAAGATCCACTGCTGGTGGCACGTCCTGTAGCCTACCTAACTGGCGCATTACCCTAGAAGGATTGTATGGTCTAGTGCAATTGAGCCCTAACATAACTAAAAGGGACTGCGTCTGACAATACAATAAGATTATTTTCGGTCGAAGCCACAGATAAGTCCACAAAATGTTATCCTCGGTTCTTGATTCAAGAAATTCAATCCAAGCCTCGACTCCCACGGGTAACGAGAATTTATCCAAACGCAACCTGGAGTCCATGGCTTTCACTCGATTGGGAATACAATGATCTAACAAGTCTGGTCTAACTAAAGAAGGTGCATGCAAGTGCTCCATCATCCATAACTGCAATATCAGGTTACTGCCCTCGAAAAATCTCCTTCCCCCCTTCACTTCGGTTAAAACCTTATATATTTCTGTTAAGATCATGGGTATAAGAGTGAACCTACCCTTTTGATTAATGCCCTTGTCGTTTTGATCTTTATGAAATAGGGCCATCACCACAGATTGCAAACGGGTATTAATACGTCTTTCTTCTAGTGGAAACACTAAAGTTCCTAGCAAAGCGAGGGTGAAGACTTGAAGACGCTTTTTCTCCCACTTCTCCTTAGTCACATGAAATTTATCCCAAAAGCAATCAAAACCTTCCGAGGGCCCGAATCTATCGAACAAAAAATCTAGGGAAACCCACGAATCACTTAAACAACCCAAACGGATACCCTTACTTTTTAAACCAAAGGACTGCAATATGATTTCGCACTCGGATCATATCCTTCTCGTTATAGGGCAAATGCAACAAACCGGATATTTCTGCCAAAGTAGGAGTCATTTCACATTCCCCAAACCTGAACACCAAACTACTCGGATCCCAAAAGGTCAACAAGGCCTCTATTAAATCTGGACGAGGGGTAACATGTAGAAGTTCTGTAAGATCACCTAATATTTTAATCAGTTTCTGCTGATCAACATAGTTAAACATTTCCCACCATTTGATTAACCTTTTGGGCACCTTGACAACCATCAGGACTCTAGACTTGGTGGACAAATCCATCCTGTAATAACATACAAGACGTTACCTCAGAAATTCGACAGGAGTAGAAGATTCCCAACCCTTGGGATTTTTTAAGCCAACATATGTCAATGGGACAGACCACATTCATGACTCCAATTCGCCGAACAGAAATACTGAGCGAAATCAGTCTACTTGGCAAACAACTCTAGATTACGGGACGAGAGACCTAGGCTAATACTAACACCAAGGTCGACACAAAAATTTACCGGACCCACCGAGGGTTGCCTACGTATCCCAACCCAAGGGAAGGGAATCAGGTATGCGTAGTTCATTCAGATTGGACAATTAACGATTAACAAATAAATTGACCCTAACTTACTACCAAAAATGAAAAAAAAACTTTTTTTTTTGGCTAGACGCTTTAACCAAGACTGACACCACCAATTATACAGAAAAATCTTTGTGACATTTTTGTTTTTGACAAATAAGTAGAAAAGGCAAACAAAACCTTTTCTCTCTCTTTTTTTTTTGAACTTACGGTACTTTACAAAACGTAAAAAAAATCTTTTTGAATTTTTGGATTATGCAAAACAAAAGCCATAACAAATTCTAAAATAAACTACGACACTCCTCTTTTTTTTTGTTCTTTTTGACTCACTTTTCTATTTTTTTTTCTTTTTCATTTTTGCCTACACACCTTACTCCTAACAAATTAATTTAATTTTTTTTTCAAAAATCAGTCCGTCAAATGATCACGTTACCCTTAATAAGGCAACAGTTAGCACGTAGGGATGCTTTAAAGGGGAGTCTCCTACAAAGGGCCATGTGGGTCCCGCTAGGTGTCCGCATGATGCACATAAGCATGACCTAAAGGTTGACCTACGTTGTGGTTTACTAACAAGGCTGTTCGGGGGAGCGTATGGTCGATAGTGGCTGCTTTGCTTTCCACCTACTCCATAACACCGACGGCTCCCCCCCCCAAAATAAGGGTGACTCAACTAGAGGTTGTGTACAACACGTGTACTATGAACTTATTGTAGAAAAAAGGTCGGGGGGTGGACTCATGATGACAGATATAAAGCGGTAACACATAGGATAAATAATATAAACAAAGAGCATGAAAAAGCACAAAAAGTGAAAATAACACAAACAATAACCACAAACAATGTTTATACACTCGTAATGCCAAACAAAGCCGATACGACTCCAAAAATAGCTCAAATTCTGAAAGCTTGTCATATTCCCCAGCAGAGTCACCAGAAGCTGTCACACCCCTTTTTTACGTGTACTCCAAAAAAAATGTATATTTTAAGGGTCGAAAGGGTTTTATTATTTAAGTGGCAAAAGATGAAAATTTGTTTCGGAAAAGGATTATTTACATTTTTTACTCAGAGTCGCCACTTGGCATAATCCGGTGTGCCAAGTCACCTTTCGAAAATCCTTTTCGAAACCATTTGACTCTTAAACCGATTTGCGAACAGAGATTCCGGCTAAGGAATTCTGTTGACCTAGGGAAAGGTGTTAGGCACCCCTCGATCCCGTGGTTCGACCACGGTCGCTTGGTGGAGTGTATCGACTATTTTGGCATTATGAAATGTATAAACCACACAAAAGAACACAAAATAATCAAACAATAAACAAAATGAAATAGTCCAAAAACGTAAAAGTCCAGTCCAATTATACAGTCCAAAAAATAGAAAAAAATACGAAAATATAAATCCTAGTCTAAAACTAAATCTAAGCCCCACTGCCCTACCCGACGCCACGGGCCTTCATCACGATCATTTTCCGCCAACATGATACGTCAGGGCATTCCCCGGTGAACAAATACAAGTAATCTCGGGGCATTCCCCCGTTAAATAAATACATCTAAATTAAATACGATAAACTAGAAAGAAACATTCACACGCACATTCCAACATCCAACAAAACATTTATTCCTAAATTTCGCCTACCCAAACCTACGATTGCCTACCCGCTTGACTTATCATGATACTATCACGAAATTGATAATTAGCCGTGAAAGTAACAATAACGATGAATCGAAACAACAACAAATCAAAATTAATCCTAATTCACTTTAACAATTTTTAACTCGCGCCCCGAATTCCCTTTAAACCACATGATTAATGCATGCTTCGATTTTCCAATCACATCTCATAATCTGAAACCAACATCAAACACAACAGAAATAACGAAGATTCAAACCAAACACATAACAAATAAATCATCCACACCAACAACATCAATAAAAAGTCAAAATAAATTAAAGATTCGGTTAGAAGAAATGGACCTTGACGAAACTAATCCTTGTCGATAATAAAGAAATTCGAAGACCAAAATACTCGATCGGAGAACCTCACAACGAACAACTCCAAACTCGATATTGAGTTCAACCGGACAGATCAGAAAACCACGACAAATACCTCACGATGAATAACCCACAAATTCGAATAAACTTCAAAAAAACAACCCAAGATCCCAGATTCAAAACCCCAAATCAACGATTTTCAACTATCCTTGCACGAAGAAATAAGAAATACTAGATGAACCGAGACTGAAATTATGAAAAATCAAAAAGACCCAATAAGCAAAATCTCATCGGAGTCGAAGGGACGAGCTATGGCCGGAGCTGACCGACGCACCGCGGTCGGAGCTGGCCGATTCTTGGCCGGCGAACGGTGTTGTCACCGGTGGATGAGCTACGGCAGATCTGGCCGACGCGGAGCAGCACTGGCACCAACGCCGGCGCTGTCGCTGACGGCGGGAGCAGCGACGGCAGTCAGTGCTGTTGACGGTGGCTATGACGGCGTTATCGTCGAAATGGGAGAGAGAAGGAAGCTGCGACTGAGCGGCGTTGTCGCCACCGTTGTTTGGTCGGACGGTGGTGTCAGATCCGACAGGTTTGGTCGGAGATCAGAGGAAGAGGAAGAAGAGGGGGATCTCGCCGGCGACGGCGAAAGAGGGCCGGCGACCGGAGGCTCTCCCTTTCGTTTTCTTGGAGAGAGAGAGAGATGAGAGAGATGAGAGAGATGAGAGAAAGAGTCTAGAGGGAGAGAAAGTGCTGATGCTTTTTTTTTTATTTGTTACTGTTCATTTTTTTCTTTTTTGTGTGTATGTGGGTATATATATATATTGTATTTTTCTTTTCGAGTCCTTTCTTCTTGGACAAGAAAAAAAAAGGGAGGGGTGACGTGGGGTAGGGGTAAGGGGTAGGGTATGGGGTGGTGAGGTAGTGATTTGTCACTTTCTTATTGGAGAGGGTTGTTAGGGTGTTAAAAGAATAAAAGTTTGTTAGGGATTTTGTTGAGAGTTATTTTTTTTTTTTTGTATTTTTGTGGGATGTAATCACGTGGGTGAGGGTACATGATATAATGAAGTAAAAATGAATAAAATCGAACTTTTGAGGGGGACAAAATTACATGTCTACACTATCTTTGGGCTGTAAATGCCTGAATTTTTCCTCAAGTAAAGACACAAAATTTTGAAGTGAAAAGCATCTTATTCTTAAAAACTCTAGTATGATCAATAAATTGTTGAGTGAGTTTGTCGTTCAATAAATTTGAGGTACCGCTATTTGTTGAAGTGGATCATTTTATCATGGAATGATATATTCCATAATCTCAGGTACATGAGAAGAATAAATTTCTTAAGGACACACCATGAATTCAGTGGACTTAATTCTATCATTTCCGTCTTCGTCTCTTTTTTATGGTTTTGTTATTTTTTAGAAAACAATAGAAACTTCATTTTGATAGTTTATAAATTGTTTGAACTTGTGTTTGAAGTTGTTTGAACTTCTTTGTAGTTCTTAAAGTTGTTCTTGAACTTAGTGTTGAAGTTCTTGTTGTTAAATACAGATTTTGTATTCGAAAAACAACAATATTATTTCTGTAGTTGCTTGTTTTTGGATTTCTATTACTACTTATTATCTTTGGCCCTTCAACATCATCTTATTTTATTGTAGTTACTATATTCTATTACTATCTGATATCTCTTGTACTTCTATTATGTCTTTTTCTTTATTACTTCAGACTATTATTTTTTCTTGAGTCGAAGATCTATCGAACAACCTCTCTACCTTTACTTAAAGAGGTAGGCTCTTTCTACATTCTACGCTCCGAAAATCCTACTTTATGGGGTTATATTTATTGGTATGTAGGAATTATTGTAGTACATTTTAGAATCCTTAAATTATTTATTTTAAAAGAAAAATTATGTAACGGTTCATAAGTATAAAGTCAATAAATTATTTCTTGTAATACTAAGCTTTTGTTTAAGTACCACAGAAAGTTATTAAAAATTCTCTTTTTATAATCAAAACAGTCATTCAACTTTGCCTAGATATCGTTTAAAAGTATCTTTTGATTCATCGTATTAATGACTTTTTCTAGGATTTAGGAAAAATTGAGTAACTTTTCGGTTATAAAAAATTGTTTAGTGATTTTATTCGTGGTACTTAGACAAAGGTAAGTGATATTTTCCATTAATAAAATAATTTGATAACTTTATTAGTACAATATAGAAAGTTGAGTGACGATAATAAATCATCATTAAACAATTTATCACAAAAAGAACAATTAATACCCAAATTTATAATTAGAAGAACACTTTATATTTATTGAAGGGATAAACAATTTATCACTAAACTAAAAATTGTTTAGTGATTTTATTCGTGGTACTTGGACAAAGGTGAGTGATGTTTTCCATTAATAAAATAATTTTATAACTTTATTAGTACAATAAAATAGAAAGTTGAGTGACGATAACGAATCATCAGTAAACAATTTATCACAAAAAGAACCATTAATACCCAAATTTTATAATTAGAAGAACATTCTATATGTATTGAAGGGATACACAAGATCTCAAAAAAGAAAGTGAAGACGGGGCATTTACTGTGTTTTTTTTTTTTAAACCAATTGGCATATAAATACAGTAGTTTCCTAAATACGACAGAACATACAAAAGGTAATCTAACAATCTTGGTGATTGGACCACTACTGGTTTTGTTTGTCTTGCAATTTTATCGGATGTCTACAAAGGACATTATGTTGGCGATTTTAGTGAATCAACTTGAGATTTTCCACTAGGTCCCTTCGTTCTAATGAAAGCTCGATACTCGTTGAACGTTGTCGGTAAATATAACGCGGGCCGATCTTCCGTCACGAGCTCATCTGCAGGTTTAATGAATAAGTCACCTCCTGGATTGTAGAAGAACGCTAAGGATACTCGTTCTTTGGCAGAATTGACGATCACACGGTGCTCTACGCTCTTGTATATTGCGTTGCTTAATACCTGCATGCAGTCATAAAAAAAAAACTAAGCTTGTAAAATGCAATATTAAATATAAGACAAATTAAACAACCATATTCAAAATTATGTGTCTATTTTAAAGGTTATTTTGTAGAATATAATCGGGTCAAAGTAAACATATTGTAAAGCCCCACCGCCCACCCCACACATAATCACACAAAACAAGATAAAGTATACTTAAGTATAAAGAAACTTTGCGCTGTTAGTATATATAAGATAATTAGTAGGCTTACACCGTACGGAGCACAGTCTAATGTTGATCCTTAAAAATTCTACTTAATATATAATTTTATTATTTCATTAAAGAGTAATTATATAATTACCCCATTGATGTTGGCCGAGATTTTCAAGAAGACACTTAAATTTTGAATTCGACTCATTACCCCATGATTCTTACTTAATCCGTTGTAAACACACCATTTTTTGCTGAATCTCAGTCACAACAAGGAGAGTGAAATACACGCGTGAAATACACGCGTCAATCAGGTGCTGTCACGTGTCAAATACGTTTAATTTATATTTTTTTAAATTTTTTTAATAAAATTTTACTTTTTATTTAATTTAACACACCACCCCCTCTTCCCCGACCCCCCCCCACCCCGCAACCCCCCCCCCCCCCCCAGAAGCTCTCCTCCACTCCCCACCCCCATTTAGCACCCCCACCCCGTCCAACACCCCCACCCCATCAGCATCTCCCCAAACACTCCCTCCGTCACCATTCTCTGTCCCCGTTCATTTTTTTTCAAATCAATTGAAAAAATAATTTTATGATTGAATTGAGAGTTTTATAATTGAATTGAGTTTTAAAGATAGTTAAATGATATGATTTAACTGAAAAATTGAGCTTTAATAATAAGATTTTTTTTTTAAAAAAACAAAAGCTTCAATGGAGGAGTTTTAATGGTGACATTATGTTTAAGAGCTTTAATGGTGTTGAAGAAGATATTGTGTTGAAGAAGAAATGGTGGGTAGTTAAATGATATGATTTAGTTGTAAAATGGAGCTTTAATGAATGATTTTTTTAAAAATAAAAAGCTTCAATGGAAGCTTTAATGGTGAATTGAGTTGAAGAAGAAGGAGGCGGAGAGGGGGGATGATTTTAAAAAATAAATATTATTTTTATAAAAAAAATATAAATTATATATTAAATTATTTTACACGTGACAGCTTTTAATTGGTCAAAAAAGTCAAATTAAGCCCTTTCACGCGTCTGTGGCGCGTGTATACACGCAGAGGGTCAAAATGGTGTTTTGCAACGAAAAAAGAAGAATCGTGGGGCAATAGGTCTAAGTTAAAGTTTAAGTGTCTTTTTGCAAATCTCGGACAAGATCAGAGGGTAATTACGTATTTACTCTTAATTAAACCTTCATTTGTTTGGTTGATAAATTCTAAATTAGGTATATATTATTATATTTAGATTGATGAAATTTGTATAACAATATTTTAGGTTGTTCAAACTTCTATGACATTGCTAATCAATTATATTTTTTAAAATAATCTAAATGTTTAATTATTATGATTTATAATATTTTTTCTTCTATTTTACTAACTAGAAGTGACATAGTAAAATTATTATAATAAATACTTGTGAAATTTTTTCAATTAATCTCATATAAGACGTCAAGTTGATTTAAAACATCAAAAAATAATTTATTATTTTATTCTTATTTTATCTTTTTTATTAAATATTATTAATTTTTTGATACTTGAATGATTTATAAAAATATCAAAAATAATTTATTATTTTATGTCTATTTCTTTTATCAAATACTCCCTCCGTCCCATTTTACCCGTCCCAAATTGGCTAAGTTGATGTCGCATTTTACTTGTCCCATTTTACTTATCAAGATAAGACAAATTTTTCTTTCCATGTTTTACCCTTTTCATTAATTATATTTTCTTTAAATTAAAATGTAAACATCATTTAATAGGGGTACTTTGGTAAACTAGCCATGTTATTTATTATTTTTTTCTTAATTGATGTGTCATCCCAATTTGGGACAAGTAAAATGGGGCGGAGGGAGTATTATTAATTTTATGAGTGATTATAGAAGCAGCTGAAACAGTCATGTCATAAATGTCTATTTTAAAATTTTTATTAAATATTTTTAATTTTTTAATACGTAAATGACTTATAAAAATTAATTAGGGGTAATATAGTAATCACAGTTGAAGCAGACATGTAGACGATGAGCTGCTTGAGCTGCTTATTGTAACTTATCGTATAGGATAAAGTCATTATTATTGAGAATTAGATGTTATGAGATCCCAGTTCTTTTTTTTTTTTTAAACCTATGAAAAAAGAAATACATACCTGAATTTGATCTCCAATGTTGACGATGAAGGCATTAGGAACAGGTTTAACAGTTATCCAGTCATCGCCATGGCGGACTTGGAGGCCGGCTACGTCAGTGTCGGGAAGGAGAAGGGTCATGCCACCAGGATCAGAGTGGGAAGAGAGGCCGAGTGTTAAGTCCGGCTGGGGACATTTTGGGTAAAAATTTACCCTTAAGCATGCACCTCTTTCATTGTCTCCACCAAACTTTTTGTGTAGACAATCCTCATTTAATCCTAGGTTTATAGACAAGATCTTCGTTATTTTTTCACATAATTTCACTACTTCTTGTCCATATTCAGCAATGATTTTCCTGAGTGGTCACAAACCATAACAAAAAGAAAAAAACAAAGTTAGCAAAGAAATATTGTGATGGACAAATATACGGATATCAGCACGTTTGACATGTTTTTAAGGAGAATTGTGCCTTTTAAAAAAGATACTATCAGACAGAAACCTGCACTACCAACTAGCCAAGGTGGCCAGGACCACTGTCCCAAACTAGATGAAGTTGACAAACTATACATTAGATTCAAATTAATAATGGAAATGATGTCAGTCAGTAAATTTTAATTTGTGATAGCAACCATTATCATCATTTTTATAGTAATCATTTGCTTTCTTCAAATGAATTGTCATATTTTTCTTTTTAGTATGTTATAGAAAAAACCATGTTTTCCCTCATTTAGAAATAATTCGATTTTAACCTTTTTAATTTATTCCTAGTGAGATGACTTATAGTAACATAAATGTTACACAATTTGTTTCAAATCACAAATTTCAAAAATTATTTTTCTTTGTTAAATTTTGAGACATCAAACGTCGCCACATAAATTAGGATTAATGAATATCATTTATCAATAGGTTTAACTATAATTACGCAATAAATAACCTGATTATGTAGATATTTATTGTACCCCATTAGTGCATCAAAAGGTATGCTTGCCGAAAATGTCAAAAATCAACTTATCTCAAGAAGTAGTGACTCCACTCAATTTATTAATAATTTAACTTTTAAATGCATCTCAATATTTAATAAAATAATCTATAATTGCACAAATATCTACAATTTATTTTAAATCATAAATTTAAAAAAAAAATCATAAATTTCTTGTTCAATCAAACAACTATTACTTAAATTGAGACTGGGAGAGGACTTCTCATTATACACACTTTTGGAGAGTGTAGTTTATACCTGACAAATCATCTGACAAGTGTTTTTGTTAGTAATTTGTATATAATCAAGATTATAGAAAGTATTTTTAAGTGTCTAAGTTATTTACAAAGGGATTGTTAATTTGGTAGTGTGTATAAGATGGGGTGTACTAATAATGGTTGTATTTGTAATGTTAGTTTCAATTTTGCTTGCATTAGTTATGTTGACATTATTTTTTATATACTATATGGTTTGATGTATTAAAAATAACATTTCTTATATAATTTTTATTAAAATAGTTATTTGTTTACAAAAATACCTTTTACACTTCTTTAGAACAACATGAGTTCCAACTACCTGAGGAGAACCAACTACTTTTTACTAATGCAGCCTTGTCTATTGTTTGTTGGATTGTTCAAAATTTGAACTTCAAATCGTTAATATGAGAGACAGAAGAGAAAGAAGACTCACCTATTATATTATAATAATAATAATAATAATAATAATAATAATAATAATAATAATAATAATAATAATAATAATTTTTTATTTTTATTATTATTATTATTATTTCGATAAGAGTCCAAGCTTAATTTGGTTAGAGAACTGATAATTTTGTAGCTTTTTTTGCCTCTTTAGTTCCTCCAAAAAATTGAATGATATGCAGCATAATGGAAAATTTTCATACAAGATTACGAGATTTAAATGCAGAATGTGGCAAAGCACAGAGAAAGAACTTAGGCAAAGTAATGAAAAAGGAAGTGGAAAATATTCTAGTAGCGATTTAAGAGGTAATTTGATCATTAATTAAGTTAATGCATGTATGTTGAACTTCTTTATATTGCTAATACATGAAAGATCGATAGTGATAGTAGTAATACCTAGCTCAACACATGATAGTGTGTATAACTAATACAAATATTAGTTATACATAAGTTAAACATATGTGTCAAACAAGATACTAAGGGATCGTTTGGTAGAGTGTATTAAAAAGTTAATGCATGCATTAGTTTAATGTGTATTAGTAGTATCTTATTTGGTATATTTTTTACCCTATGTATAACTAATGTTTGCATTAGTTATACACTCTATTGTGTATTGAGGTGTGTATTACTAATATCTCAAAATTCATGGGATTAGTAATGCAGTGGATTTAATGCATGCACTAACATGCTTAAAGACACTATTATCCCTCAAAAAATTTTCTGCATCCTTTTCAATATATATATTGAGGGTATTATATAAAAATAAATTTTTTAAAAAAAAATTATGTAATTCATGTTATTTTTGATACATCAAACTAAACACTGCATTAGAAAAATATAAGCATAACTAATGCAAACATAGCTAATAGAAGCATTGCTAATCAATATAAGTATTACTAATACAACATATTTTGCATTATTCTTATACACTCTACCGAAATAATATATAAAAACAATTCTTACATTATATTTTTCAATACACTCTACCAAATGAGCCCTAAAATAAAGTTTCTACTAATTAATTTGGTTTAATTATTTTATAGGAGTGATTTGTTAGACTTGAATTAAAAGTACTTATTTTAAAAGAAATTATTTTTTCAACTTCACTAAAGAGCTGGAAGCAACTTCTGCTATTGCTTTGAAGAAACATTTGGCCAAACACATTTATGTTTCTTTATAAAACATTTGGCCAAAGACATTTGATGAAGATACTTTTTCTTTTAAAAAAACAAAAGAAGTCAACAACCATTATTGACAGTTAAAAACTCGGCCCAACAGTGTTAAAAATTAAAAATAATTTATTATTTTATATGTATTATTAAATATTATTTATTTTTTAATATTTAGATGCTTATAATATTAAAAGTTGTACACTAACATTATTGTTTAATTTATTTATTCTTAAGCTATGAAAGTCAGACATGAATAGAAAGAGTAAAGATATCGATGAGACTTGAGATCATCTAATCTTTTCCAAACGATACCCAATCCTATCTAGGTAGATCATGTCCCACGGTACATGCTAAATCTTTAAAAAAGCAATCCATCTTAATTCTGTGATATTTAGATAATTTAACTAAATTTTAAAGTTAAATTGTATTAATTAGATTAATTTTTCAATTAATATATTAAACATTCAAAACCTATATTAAAAAACTAATACTCCATGAATTACTATGTTTGTCATGCTAATATAACATAAATATATATTTGTAAAATTTATATAATGTAAAATTCAAAAAACATCACATAAATTTGAACAGATTAAATGTTTAACCAAAATCCTCTAAAAGAAACAAGAGAACATAGAGAGAGAAAAAAAAAGGAAATGATTAACAAACCTTAAGGGCTTAGTTCTTGCGAAGAATAACTAATCTCAAAATTAATTTTAAAATAAATTTATTTTATATTTATTTAAAATAAGTTAACTTATCTTAAAATTAGTCATTTTAAAATTATAACATTATTTTTCTCGTTTATGACGAACAAGATAATTAATTTTAAAGTAAGGTATTCCCAACCAAATGACCCATAAAGACGTATCAAACATCTGAGAATGTGTAGGGTCGCATATATATTTTATTGAAAGAAAGTAGGTGCGAATACGCATGTTTTAGTCCTTTGATTTTAATTATACTATTCACTTGCTATAGTTTCTAGCAATATATATATTTTCTCTTTTTAAATTTTACGTGATATTCATTTTATTTATTCACTATACTAAAAATAGTTATCTACTTTTATTTATATAGTTTAAAAAATGAAGAGATTGTTTATCATTTTATGTTTATTTTATTCTTATTAATAAATACTACTTCATTTATCAATATTTAAATGACTTATAATTAATAGAAATATTACAACCAAAATTACATTTCATTGTTTTCTAAATGGTATGTCAAGACAAATACAGACAAGAAATAATTTATTTAAGTGAAAATTAAGTTAATAACTTATTACTAAATAAAATAAAAAAATGATACAATATACTTTTTGCAAACAAGAATATTTACCTGCATGTAATGGGAAGGCAAGGCCATTTCTTCTCATCTCTCAACGGGTCAGGAAGATAATGAAGGAAGAAATAATCACTCCAGTCCAATTTTCCACCTTTCTCCACTCCAAGCCTGCTTCCATACCCCTCATAAGTAACCGGTGAATTCGCGTACTTCTGCTTCTCCTCAAGCGGGAGATGAAAGAAGTCCCGCCAAATACCACGTGTGTTAGCCATGAGTTCATGGCTAACGCCATGATTCACCACCTGGAAGAAACCCCATTCGCGACAAGCCTTGGAAATGAGCTCCATAGTTTCATCGCGAATGGATTCATCGGACGACTTCAACTTCTCAAAGTCAATTAATGGAATATTATCAACATGGGACGTTGTCTCCTTGAAACATGGCCTGTCCGCTGGCTGTTTAACGAACCTGTCAGGGATTTGTCGAATGCCACTTTCAGACAGTGCTTGAACTCGGACAATTGGTTCGGGCCAGCTTTGCAAGCAACTCATGATTGTCTTGGTTCAATTGAGTAACGGTTCGTTCTGGTATTGCTAACTATATATAATTATGTAGCCTTGAAGAGTATTATCACTATCTTGTCCAAGATAAGTTGTGGTCGTAATAGTGCCCAAATAAAGTAAAGAAAGAGATGGGGACTTTTAAGAGCCGAGCTAAAGGTTGAATATATGGGTTGTGGACGATAATGACGAAAAGAATAAGCGAAGTTGACGTGAGCTAGAGAACATGATTTTCATAAGAGATTCAAAGCCATATATAGAGAGAGAAAAGAGCAAATTAAAGTAGATTTTATTTTACGTGTAGACACGTAGTATTGCAAACAACGAGACAAGACACAGTTAAAGAGTTAATATTATGTCACCGCTGAAAACAAAGGGAGATTAGCATAGCAGTAGTAGTTATTAATTAAGGGTTATGAAGATGTGGAGACAGATTTATATGCTCAAACAAATTAAAGAGATTAAGTGCTTACGGTGCCGTGGTGATCTTGACTTGTTCAATGTGACTGTGTCCTCACATAGTGCTCCTAGAATGGTAGCCTTAATGTACTAAGTATAGAACTTTTTAATTAATGTGATTTGGTCAAACTTATATAATGTATTCATAGTTTCCCATTCACTGTTGTTTAGAAAAGTTACGGTATTCTAAGGCACCTGTTAAATATGCAAATGATTTGTTTGTCTAGAAGCAAGTCATGTCGATATTTGCCATTAGAAGTAAACTAATATTCCATCTAGATTTATTTGTCTTAGTCACTATTTAAAAAGTCAAATAATATTTTCTTTAATTATAACTTTTTAAATATTATAAATTCTTACTATTGTGAATTTTTTATATAATTTTTAAATATACAAATTTTATTTCAATAAAGAGTTGAAGATTTTACTTTTGAATTCACACCACATATTTTTAATCAATCCAAACAAATATTAGAATTTAGAGCAAAAGGACATGTGGCGTGTAGAGAGCTCCCCAAAACTCCACTACTGTAACCCGAGAAAATTGAAGGAAAGGTGTTATTTAAGTATTGAATGAAGGATTGGTGACATTGACCAACTTAAAGGGTCAAACATAATTAGGAAACTTGATTAAGTTAATTGTGAACTTGATTAATATTTTTAAAACTTTCTAATCTTTTCAAAAAGACAAATCAACTCACACCCCTCTCCTTCCCAAATCAACCGTTTATCTCCTCTCTCGCTCTCTCAACTCTTTCCCAACCAACAGTTCTACAAAATTTCTCTCTTCAATCCTCGACGATTCAAGATCTGACGACAAATAGCTGGGCGAGTTCCTTTTCGACTTTCAACTGTCAATCAACATGACAAGCAGTGTTCTCCGGCGACAACAACTTCGAGTTTTTCGTCATCCCATTTCTTCTTTCATAGGTTAAAACTTATGTCCTTTTAGTTATGAAGAAACAGAGGAACTTGAGCCAATTTCTCTTCTAGTATTGGTTAACAATTTCAATATTTCTTGCTTAAATTTGAAATGTGGACACAATAAAACCCTAAGTTCTGGCATTTCTTCTCTACTCTTTTCGGTGTGAAATATAATTTTTTGTTGTTACTATAGTTCTTGTTGTCGAACTGTTGATTCGATTTATTGGTGATTTTTTATCACCGTTGATGTTCTTAGTGTGTGTGTGTTGTGTTGATATTACTGGGTTGATTTATTATTTTTCTTGAAAAAAATAGTGTTGCAACAAATGAACCATCTGATACAACAGATGAAATATCTGATGCAACAGATGAAACATCTGATACAACAGATGGAAATCTGATGCAACACATGAAAATCTGATGCTACAACAAAAACCTGATGCAACAGATAAACAATCAAATAAATCATTCATCTGTTGCGACAGACGAATCTTCTGTTTGGAAGAAATATAAATAATATTGATCCACCAGAGAACTCACTTGGCAACAAATGAGTGATTTTGTGTAACAGATGAGTAATCTGTTTTTATTGTTTCTAATGGATTACCCATCCCTAGCAATAGATTGGTTATAAGTTGTAATAGATATCCTACCTCGTACAATAGATATGTGATCTATTTTTATTATTTAAAATGGATTACTTATCCGCTGTAATAGGTTATTTATAAGATGCAACAGATAACCTACTTGGTGCAACAGATAAGTGATCTATTTTTATTATTTTCAACGGATTACTTATCTCTTGCAACAGGTTGGTTATAGGTTGCAACAGATATCCTACCTCATGCAACAGATATGTGGTCTATTTTCATTGTTTCCAACGAATTATTCATACGCTGCAACAAGTTGTTTGTAAGATGCAACAGATATCTGGTGCAACAAATGAGCGATCTGTTTTTATTATTTCCAATAGATTACTCATCCATTACAATAGGTTGTTTATAAGCTGTAACAGATAACTTACTTGATGCAACAAATGAGTGATCTATTTTTATTATTTTCAGCTGATTACTTATACCTTGCAATACATTGGTTATATGCTGCAATAGATATCCTACCTAGTGCAACAGATGTATGGCCTAGTTTTATTGTTTCCAACAGATTACTCATCTGCTGCAACAGGTTACTTAAAAGCTATAATAGATAACCTACCAGGTGCAATAGATGAGTGATCTATTTTTATTATTTCCAATGGATTATTCATTCTTAGCAACAGGTTGGTTATAGGTTGTAACAGATAACCTACCTGATGCAATAGATTAGTGATCTATTTTTATTGTTTCAAACCAATTACTCATCCGCTTCAACAGGTTGGTTACATGCTGCAAAAGATAACCTACCTGGTGCAATAGATGTGTGGCCTATTTTTATTGTTTCCAATAGATTGATCATCCGCTGCAACAGATACCCTACCTGGTGCAATAGATATATGGTTTGTTGGAACTGTTATTTTACTATTGTACATGTTTGATTTACTGTTATCTTTTTTAATAATGCATTTATCAATTATAATCTATTTTATGCTCTTGTTAATTTTATATAATATGACTTTCAAAAGAAAAGAAGCAGCTAGGCTACATCCACCACTCTATGAGCTTACTTTACAAGCGTTATCTCAATCAGGAGTAAAAGATAATGGATTTGGGAAAGAGGAATGTTTCAAAAGAGAAGATCCAAATGCCAATTGCCCTTCCACTAAAGAGTTGGTCAAAACCTCCAGCATTGATCATTATCCTGTGAGAATATAATGCGATGGTGTCATAAATTTAATGAGTGATTTCGTGGTTAAGTCAGCCATGGAAAAATCTTTCGACGCCTTCAGAAAAATACTTCAAGAACAAAAATTGGATGCTTATTTTAGGGATAACTGTTTTGGGCAATATCTTGATTTACCGGAGGATAACAATGCGTGTTTCCAAATGAAAATGGTATATGATATTCTCAAGCGTAGGTTTATGTATGAAAAGAAAGATAAGATAGATAGGGTATGGATAAATTACTATGGCATGCTTGTTTGTTTTGGTTGGAAGGAGTTTGCCATAGTTACTGGATTAAAATGTTATCATCCTTCTCCTTCTCAAGTTATACCTATTCTAACCCAAAAAAGCACCTTGCACACCCCAAAAAGGCAAAGACAAGTTGATTGATGTGATGACCTGGTGTCCCTTGTTGGTCCAAGCTTCAAAAACATAAATTTGATAGAAGCGTTGAAAGGTAAAAGACTTTCAAAGAAGCACAAGCAATTATTGTGCTTGGTTTGATTTGTACATAATGTTCTTTGGGCGAGAGATGTTAAATACAATATCACTTGGTTTGATAAAGTTTTTTGAGGATTTTGAGGCATTTAACAGTTATCCTTGGGGTTATAAAAGCTATAAAATGACTGTCAAATATTTGTTGACTCCGTTAATGCCAAGGAAAGTGAACTTATATGACTTTCCATGGGCTTTCATGGAAAATATTTCTTTTATTATGACATGATTCATTTTTTTTTATTCAATATTATTTTTGATTTATTGGCGTTATTTTATAGGCTTGGGCATTTGAAGTCATTCCTTATTTGAGACAACAAGTGAACTACTAGGAAGAAGTTTCCTGTCCAAGAATCCTGAGATGGTTGTTGGCCAAAACTGATAAAAATGCAAAATTTCTTGATCTCTTCAATCCCTGAAGGAAGCAGTAAGTCTAATTCTAATTAAATTTTTATTTAATTAATAATTTTTTAAAATAATTTTATTATCATTCTAATATATGTACTGATTTATTTTAGATTGTCCATCCGTGGCTTGTTCCGACCAATCAGGAGTTGAATATGTCATTTTTTCTTATTTTATAGTCTGTGCAAACTTTATCGGACCCTAAGGTTATTGATAGAATAAAGGAAGAATTGTTTAGAGCAACAACCATCAAAAGAAAAATAATTTTGAGGGTGGGTTTGTTGTTATTAATGATGGTAGTGGTAGTGGTGCTCTCTTTACAGTTTTTGAAATGAAAAATTATTATGATTATGATCATACTGGTTATACATATTTTGCCACTTCTAGCAAATATTCTGCAGACAAATGTCAAGACTGCAAGGCAAAACATAATGGAGTGATTAATGCCATTAATGCATTAACTGCTCCTGTAAATGAAATGGCATGTAAGAGGGGTGTTATTCTATCAAAGAGGATTTCATATCCATACACTCCACTAGAGATCAAGGCAGCTAAGAGGAGAAGGAAAGAAATTTTCAAGGCATCATCAAGCATTGGAAAAAGCAAAATTGCAACTCATCTTTGTTTGTCTTGCACCTTTGATCAATGTACAAGGGCCACAGGAGAGCAGCATGAGCTAAAGAAGGTGAATGTATATCATCTATTCCAACAAACAAACAGATACGTCTGTTTCAACAGATTATACATCTATTGAAAATTATCAAACAAATATATATATCTGTTGTAACTGTCGTATAACCTGTTGCATCGATGCATTATCTGTTTTTATCTGTTTACAACAGATGAGTCATATGTTGCAACAAATAGGTCATCTGTTCAAAATTACCGTACAACTCTATTTTACCTGTTCGAGTTTGTTCCAGCAAATGATCCATCTGATGCAATAGATAAATAATATGTTGTATATCTGTGATTAGCATTAACAATTCTGGCTTTCCAGGTAGATGTCACAGTAGAAACTACTTCTGAACAATATAATATCACAATTGATAATCCACCAACTGCTTCCATGGAAAAGAAAAAGTGAAGCCTATCAGTTCGGGAGAACGGAAGAATTACCTGTTTAAAGGATTCAACATCGCGGACGAGGCTCCAAAAAAACTAACAAAATTGATCAACGACTATTCAAAATGGATTATCGATGGGCTGTTAAAGCATCATGACGGCAGGTACTTAAATTTATTTTAAAGATATTGATTTATACAATTCTTGTTGTAAAAACATGACATTAACATATATATAAATCATGTAGAAAATAAAATGATGAATGCTACAAAGTGAATGAATCGAGTCTTGGTTTTGATATGATTGACTTTATTGTTGCACATCCCGAAATAAAGGATTGGTTCTATTTGATTTCATATCCCCAAACTTGCTGGAATGATGATGTTTAAATGCCATACATATTACTATTAATTAATACTTTATTTAATTGCATCTGTGTATTACTTTTATTGTCACGTAATCTAAAATATTTGATAATATGTGCAGCAAATCGATGCTATTTTTACTACCTTCGAAAGAAGGACAAGTTGCAAACACAAGAATAATACAGATACACAACAGATAATTGTTTGTACAAAGTTTACATCAATAATGCCTGTGATAGGTTTTGCCAACAACAGTCGAAAGTTTTCTGAAATGAGGAATGATTAATTAACATCATCAAAGGTTTTAGCTCCAGCTGATTTACCTTGGCACTTGGTCGACGAAGTGTATATCCCAATCAAGTTTAAAAGAGAGGCGCATTCAAGTTTATGACTTGATGTCACGAAGGAGACGCTCCAGGACGTTGTCCGAGATACAAAAGCTGACCAAAATATTGCCTACTTACCTTGATATGAGTGGATTTTTGGACCAAAAGGTTCGTACTAATTGGTCGATGATTGAAGCATACCAGGATAAAATTGGTAATCCATTTGATGTAGAATATGTTGAAGGAATTACTCACCAACCCATTGGTAGCCTCCAAGTATCATGATTTAGTTTTATTTCATAAATTTCACAATGCTTACATAAACTACAAGATATGGATTATCTATTTTTTTAAAATGCAGGGCTTGCGGTCTTTTTGTTGTCGCTTACGCCAATAATTTGAGCGCTGGATTACAAGTACAAAATGATGGACTTGATGCCGGATTACTTTGCAAAATATATGCTGATATTTTATGAAAATACGGAGAAGCGAAAGCTCAAAAATCATACGCAAATGACATTAAAGATCCACGACGATCAAAGCCGAATTCCATAGCACCAGATAAAGAATAACTTGTCCATATTGAGTAGATCTTTATAGCTTGAGTCTGTCAAAGTAATAACCTCTCCTTGGTAATTGTTGGCCCCAAAGGTTAAATTATTGATTTATTTGTAGAGTAGATCATTTGTGCCCATAATAGTTTTTTTACATTTCATTTATTTGTTGAGTTATTTCATATAATTTCTGAAGGCTTCAATTTATTTTATGTTTTTTGTGAATATAATTTAATTCTTAGTTTTAAAATTATTAATTGAAATGGAATACTAGATTTAAATATCGCAACAGATGACATATCTGTTGGAAATTATCAAATAGATTTAGATATCTGTTGCAACATATAGGTCATCTATTGAAAATTATCAAATAGGTCTTCCTACTTTTTGATTTGTTCCAATAGATTACCTATCAATTGCAATAGATAGACTATATGTTGCAACAGATTGTATATCTATTACGACAGAGACTGAGACATCTGCATAATGAAATAGATGGCCAACCTTCTACAACAGATAATCAATCTGTTGCAATAGATATACTATCTGTTACAACAGATAGACAATCTGTTGTATTATAAGAAAATCAACTTTCGTCAAACATAAAAAATTGTTATGGTATTTGTCTTTGTACATCTTCTTCTTTATATACAGGCTCCAAGCATTTAGTTAGTACCCCATAATCCCAGACCTCTTACATTTTTTCGACAATGGTTTCGCACAGAACGGATATTTCTATGCTGATCAATAAACATTCGATATATACAAGCACGTACGGCCCGCATGCGGCACCGGTTTTATTTTTTTGAAGCTGCATTCCCTTATTTTGACCTTCAAAATCCCATACTTTTTTCTTCAAGACTTTCACTGGCAAATGATCCCTCAGTTTACTCTGCCTCAACAAGCTGGGGAGTAACTCCAGCCGTGATTACATGTGGATAAAAAAAAAGTGTCGTTGTCGAAGACAGGTAAGTTCCATTCATAAACCTTAATCTTTTCCTCCTCTAGAAGTATCTCAACAATGAGAAAATATTTGACTTCCACGTTCATGACTGCAAGAATTCTCTTTGCCTTGGTCGAACTCTTGTTGTACTGATATGACCTCTTCCCTATAACATAGTTAATCATTACTTCCTCCCATTCGTATGTAGAAACTAACAAATCAAATCTCGGGCCACCGAGAGTTTCTGCTAGATCCTTGAGATTATTGTACCTATTCTTGAAATTATTGTCAAAGTTGAGGTCCATTATCCTATCAGCAGCATCATAAGCATACGGTTATGCTAATTCCCTACCCTTCATGAGGCAGAGAATTTCATCAACATACTCTGATATAAGAAGACAATTTTAAATAGGTTAGTAATTGTAAAAAAGAAAAATATAGTGGAAAGATACAATAGATGGTCCATCTATTGTAGAGGATTCTCTAAATCTGTTCACAGATTACCCAGCTAACGCAACTTATGCAATAGTTATTTAATAACTGTTGTAACAGAACAACCATCAATTGAGCCAGAATACCCAGTTGCAATAGATGACATATCTGTTGCGTAGATTCTTCTTCATGGAGTAGATTAAAAAGCTTGGTTAGGAGAAGTTAACTTACCTTATCCACGTACCCTTTACGCATAGTTGTCATACTCTTGAAGTCTTGGGCGTCAAACATGTGGATGGTGTATTCTTCTGCTGGTTTTCTCTTCTTGGGATTCTTGGTATTTCACAGTTCCGTCCTCTCTTGGTCTCCAAGCGCCTCGTATATGTCCATCTTCTTCAGTGGCCTTGGAACTTCAACAACTTTTAGAGAGAGAGGAGCTGCAATCTTTTTTATTTTCAGGCTGGAGAATATTTGGCTAATTTTTTTTCTTTCTCCTAACCGCCACAGTATGAGTGTATGACTCCCTCACCTTTATGGATAGTATGACACCCCTCTTGGATTTCAATTCCTTGGTAGCTTCAGAGATAGCCTTTAGTTTTTCAGGAAGTTTATCCTGTCTATCCTTGCACACATTGTATTTGCAATAAAAATATGAGGGTGGAGAGGGGTGAGAGGGACCATAGTAAGGGTGGGAAGGACCAATGTATGGGCGAGAAATACCTATGTAAGGGGTAATTTCAAATGTATTTATTTTTTCTTGAGCATCAACATGCTCATGCTCACGACTGTCAGCAGAATCAACATCAGGATGGATGCAACCAACATTAACAACTCTACCAGCAATACCTCCAGAAGAAGCACCTGGATCGTTGCAGTAGGTAGGTTATGAAGAGCTTCAACATTAGGCTGACCTTGCCTAACTGCTCTTCTTATAGTTGTTTCTCCAACCAATTCCTTCTTTATTAACTCCACCGTTGGATCTTCTATTGTATCAACAAGACCTAGAGTAATAAAAAAAGTCATCCCCAACTCTTGCTCATTAGGCCCGATCCAAGGATGTATAACCTATAAAAAAAACAGATGCATTTAAATTATATAATAATAAATTGTAGTCAGTTGGGTTACATGTTAACACAGTCAACTTATGCAACAGATGATCTATCTGTCATAACAGCTGATCTATATAACGTAATAGATTAACAATATATTGCATCAGATTACTCATCTGTTGTATAATTTCCAGTAGATGGGTAATTTGTTGAGTCAGGTTTAGAGAACCAGAGCAACAGATGGTTAATCTATTGTAAAATATGAATCATCTGTCATAATAGATTACCCTTCTGTTGCACCAGTTATGGTAGACGGGTAATCTATTATAACAGATGACCCATTTGTTGCAATGGATGGCGTATCCGTTTCAATATTTTTCTTTGAATCAAATTATTTTACTTAAAATAAGACGTACTGCATCATCCAGAGTGTTAAAAAGATCAATCTACGTAATTCTTGTACTGCTCTTTGCAACCAACCACCTAAGGATCCTTGGATGGAAAACCTCATCCGGGTAATTCTTGACCTACTTTCGGAGGAGAGGAATGACTTTAAATTCCTGATCCTAAAATATGTAAATAGGAAGTAAGCCAAAAAAATTCATAATAATTATTTAATATAAAATAATAGATAAGTAAAAAATAGTGATTAAATTTACCATGAAAGCCTAAGGAAAGCCGTATAATATGATTGTCTTTGGGGATAGCTTTGTCAGTAAATATTTGAGAGTCAAGTTGTAGCTGTCATATCCCCAAGGATAATCGTTGAATTTCTTAAAATCCTCAACAAGCGCTAACAAATCATCTTCAATGACTTTCTTGACGTCTCTTGCCAATATAATAGAATGGGCAAATCAAACCAAGAACAATTTCTCCCTATATTGACTTGGCATAGTTTCATCCTTGAGATCTTCTATCAAATTCGTGCTTTGTAGCTACGTCTAGCAATGTCCAACAACCCATCCAATTTTTTCTTACGTTTGTTGATTTTGGTAGGTGGTTGTTTGGACAATGTCTTCTTCCTTCTATTTGATAGTGGTGGTGGTTTGGATATCCTTCTTTCCTTAGACCTTATGCGGGGTTTTTCCTTTGTGAGTGATTCTTCTGGACGATCGAATCTCAAGCCCGTCACTATGGCAAACTCTTTTAAGCTAAAACAAATCGGCATGCCTTAATAGTTGATCCATATTTCATCTATCTTCCCCCCTTCGAATCTTTATCATCCCCCATGTACTTTATCCTGTGCTTGAGAAGACCATATACCATGCTCATTTAGAAATGGGCAGTGTTCCTCAGGAATCTCAAGAAAGGGTCCAAAGCAGCTCTTCTTAAAAAGTCCGTCTATGTTTTCATTCTTTATAGTTTTCCTAAATTCATCAAAAGGTTTCCCCAACTGACATTTAAGTACAAGACCACCAGTTAGTTCTGCAGGGTTATCTATCGACATCGCAACTTGAAACCTGTCAATGCTAATAGTTTTGACCACCTCATGCTGGGATTTCGATTTTAATTCACGCCCCATTGGTGATGCATTATCATCATGTTGATCGTCGTTCTCCTTCTCATTTCTTACTTTTTCCTCTTTTTGTTCATTTTCTTCTTCTTCCTCCTCATTTTTATTTTCCTCACCAGCTCTATATACCCTTCTCCACCTCCCTTTTTATAACTTTTCACAGCTTCATTTTTTCCTGGAGAGCCTTTTTTGTTAGGTGGTCATAGGTTGATCAACTTTCAGTTTCTATTCTTTTGGGAGACCTTTTTTAACTACAAACAATTAAAAAATAAAAAATACATGTATTTGATGTTTGCATAATTTTTTTTAAAAAAATAAGATAAATTTCAATAAATTATTATACATCAAATTACAAAAATACTCCAACGGATAACCCATCAATTGGAACAAATGGGGAATATGTTTGAAGACCTATTTATATCTCCCAGCAGATGTTCCACCGATTGCAATAGATGGACCACCAAGACCATCAACAATGCCACTAAGACGACCACCAATTCCACCAAGACCACAAACAATGCCACAAAGACCACCAATAATGACACCAAAACCACTAATACCACCACAAAAAGCACTAAGACCATGCCAAAGACCACCAAAACCACCACCAAGACCACCAATGCTACTAATACCCACATCAAGACCACCAAGACCGCTAACACCACCACCAATGCCACCAATATCAATATCAAGACCACTGACACCACCACCAAGTCCACAATACCGACACCACCACCAACAGCCACCAACAATACCAAAAATACCATCCAATAATATCATGACAGTCAACGAAATACTACGAAAAAAATAGGGTTTTCTCAAGTTCTTTCTACATTTTTACTATCAAAACTCAAAATTCGTACCCCATTATCGAAGGTAATGCAACTAAAAATCTTCTTTTTCATCATTAGCTAAAAAAACCCTAATTTTTAGAATAATGAACAAATGTAGAATTCTTCTCCAACTGTGTTACCTACGAAGATAGAGAAAATGATGGATACAAGAGAGAATGAAGTCAAAAATAACAACTATGTGGTCAAAAATAGGAAGAAAATTAATCTATTTTGAAGGGTTGAGAAATATGCTAAATAGAGAGAGAAAGAAAAAGTGAGAACTCGAGATTTGAAATGATGAAATGCTTTCCCCGCAAATGGATGATTTGTATTGGGTTGATTTGTATTTTTTTGAAAAAGAATGACAAGTTTTGAAATTGTTAATTTGGTCTGAGTTGATGTTAATTATTTTTTAAAATCAATTGCAAGGAAATCTATTGCGATAGATGACCGAGTTGTTGGAAATATTCAAACAGATATTGATATCTGTTGCAACAAATGACATACCTATTTGAATTTTTTTTGAAATTTTTAAAGCAACTTATGTCGGAAAGATAAAATACTAAAAATATTTCTTGGTTAACTCCATTTTGCAAAATAGACGTATTGAAAGAGTTTTTTTAGATTTTCTGACACAAGTCTTGAAAAATTAAGTATTTGGATACTAGGTTGACATCATCACTTCTTATATATAACCCTAGCGCACACATAGTTTATTGGGTATATTGGGATTGTTCTTCCTATACCACATAATTGATTATCAATTCAATTTCAAGTCTATTAAAAAATCTAATTATTTAAATGAACAGATGAACAATCGAGCATTTATGACACATAAAAAAGTGGTTTCACATTCACTCACACCCTGCGTTGATTAGGTATATGTTATCTCCTCGAATTCCACCAATACACACGTCTACCTACAACTAATCGGGAAGACCAAAGGCTTTTATTTTTGTCTATATAAACAACCATCAACTATACACAATATTAATCTTCATCAACCCAAAAAAATGGATAAATACAATCAGATGTCGAGCATTCCACTCAGACCATAAAGGAGGGTTCCTTTACAACGTAGTCACGACATTTATCTCCTCCAAAATAACCTAGAGTGTATCTTCTATGGTCTGGGTAAGGAAAAGGATCACCTCCACCGTGAACTCTAGCATATCACTCAATTTTTAGGGGTGATCATGGAGAAGCTGAACATGCAGCCGGAGAAGTTCATCACCCCCCAACCATCCCCTTAGTTTAGGTTTTAATTTTTGTTGTAGTTGTAGTTATAAGTTCATTGCAAAGAAGCTTTCATTGCTAGGGAATTTGTTAGATGAAAGATTCTCTCTTTTGACCTTTTTGCTTGAATTTTGCTGTAAATATGGTGTTAAACCATTACTGCATTGAACTTATGACATGAAGTGTTTGAAATTTTGTTGCAATGCCCTTTCTATTTGTCTCTACATTAATTATATAATTTTGTTCTTGGTTGAACTTTTGCAGTTTCCCCTGTTAGAAAATCAATGAAACAGTTGTCAAACGTCAAAACTAATGGTCTATCATATATATATATATATATATGCTAATGGATAATGAATCTGGTCTATCAATGATTATGTGGATTTCTACAAAATTAATTGCACGGTCGATATAGTATATGATTGACCGAGATCAATAACTACGTGTGACTGTCTACTTAGTCGATGGATTCCATTATGTAGGTTTATGAAATATAAATAATTAAATAAATGTAATTATGTCAATTGTAAATCATGGACTGCAAGCTTTATCACTAATATACCATACTGTCGGACCTCTTGTACAAACCGTAAATATAATCGATGCCTACTCATACGTTGGGTAGATGCTAAACCGTATAAATCCACACTCGATTAATGCTAAGGTATATACGAGTTAGTGCAATGGTCAGAAAAAATATTAGTATATAGTCAAAGATATAAATAATTAAATAAGTGTAAATGATTTGAGGGCCATATATTGTGTCCATTATAAATCATAGACTTAAAGCCTTGTCAATAATATACTGCATTGGTTTATTGCTCTTAGTAGCATATTTGGAAAAAAAAGTAATAATTAATTAATAAAATAATTAATAATTAGATTTTATGCAATTAAAGGAGCTTGAACAAGTCATGTGATCGTATAAGAGTCCACGTAAATTGGAGAAGTTGATCAAAGATGTGTGCGGATGGGTAGTGGATGAACAAATGAATTCCTCACGTCATAATTATTCTTTAGTAAAATTGCCCTAAGGATGTTGGTTGTTCAACCACAAGTCATCACACCACATATCTTTGATCACCACTTTAAATTTGTGTGGACTCTCATACAATCACATGACTTATTTAGGCTCATTTAATTGCATAAAATCAACTGATATGTTATTTTATTAATTAAATAATC
>NC_061120.1:157457631-157520181 GCF_002878395.1 Capsicum annuum | reverse complement strand
AGACTATGACTAGCACATATTTTGAAAAGGATTATTTAATTAATAAACTAATAAAAAATTAGATTTTGTGCAATTAAATGAGCCTAAAAGAGGCATGCGATCGTATGAGAGTCCACATAAATCGAAGGTGGTGATCAGATGTATTTACTATTTTATTAATTAATTATTCATTTTTTTTCTAATATGCTAATATTGACAAGGCTTTGAGTCTATGATTTACATTGGACACAATCGACGAACCTCTATAAACCATGATAGTTACTGAATTGGTGATACAATGCAACATATAACAGTAAATTTTTTGTCGTCATTGTAAATATATGATTTATTCAATTGATCGTGCGTTTAGTCTAAAAATTATAGAGAATAACTTCTATAATATTTGCCATCGACCTTTATAAATTAGGATAATAGATGAACTAGTAACACAATCAACTGTTTAATCTAACAAGATAATGGAATAACTGAACATAATTTCATTAGTAAATGTCATCATTGACATGCCAAATATATGTAATTCAATTATCCATAAAAAATTATTAAAAACAACAAATCATTAAAAAGTTATTTGTTCCAAACCACCGAACTACATGTTATCATCATTGAGTTCCTTAAGAATGCCCATCACATCCATCTCATTTTCTTCATGTTTTTCTCCTTTTCTTCTACTTCTTTCGTCTCATTTTCTTTCTTTTCTTCTTCTTCATCTTCTAATTTTTATTTTCTTTAATATTTTCGTCCTCCTGTTCAGCCACTCCTTCTTCATCAACTGTCTTCTCATCTTCTTCTTCTTCTTCTTCTTCTTCTTCTTCTTCTTCTTCTTCTTCTTCGTATTCTTCTCATCTTCTGCTTCTTCTTCAGCTGTCCTCTCCTCATTTTTTTCTTCTTCTTCTTCCACATCTTCTTCAGTTGCTGCCTTCTCCTCTTCCATTTCTTTTTCTTTCTTCTCTTTTTAAGCTTTTTTATCTGTTGCAGCAATGTCAGTCACTACGATTGCAAGTTCTTCAAGGTTTACTTGATGCCGGCTACGAGGTTGACTGTAGTGGTGCACGGATTTATTTTGAAAGAATTACAAAAATTATACAAGAAAATTAAATTGGAAGAATAAAAAATAAATTAGTTTACCTTCATCTTGATGCTTCTTCTTATTCTTCTCGATTCTCTTCAACCTCTCATCTCTAACAAAAGATGCAATATCCAGAATAATTTTCTCGAACACAACAACATGCTCACGCAGGTCATCGTCATTGAATAATGTATGTCATTATTTTATTGTAGTTGGCAAGATTGTTATGATTGAAAGAATATTGAAACCTTACTTTTGAAAGTAAGAATCGATGTGACAAAAAATTAATGATATAAGACATTTGGAAGAGGAAACTGAGTATTCTCGAACCAAAATTAGATGAGGATGTGGAAGTAGGTCGGTTAGACACTAAAGTCATTGAGATTTGAATTTGAGGAACTATTGATTTGCGCTCTTGAAGAGTTTTGAAGGGCGTTTTTGAACTATTTCAAAAAATTACCCCAGTTTTGAGTACCGAAGAAATTATTCTAAACAGTGAAGATACCGAACCCTAATGTAGGTTTTCCTACGTATCTTGTTAGGACAAAAATCAGGTCAAAACGTAGTTCGAACTTTTTTATGAGTTTGTATATAGAATGATTTATTTCTAGAATAGAAATTTTCCTAAATGATTCAGAATAGGACAGAATAATTGTGAGAAAGTGCACTAACCTAAATGCACCAACTCTAAAACTGTGGAATTCAAAGAAGGTTTGGGGGAGTGTAAGACACCTCCTTCATGAACCATAGTGCGTGAAGTATATGGCCAAAGATTCGATGAAATTGTGATTATTGTTAAATAAAGTAAAAAATAAGATACAGTAATTTCTACATTGTATAGATATATTGTAAAGAATAAGTAATGAATAAAAGAATTGATAAGCAGCAAAACTAATTTGTGCAAAATAAAAAAAATTATTCTGTAAACAAATAAAGGATCAAAGAATTTAATCATATGCAAAAATATAAAAATACCTCCCCCGATTGAAAAACCGAGTCTATCATGGTTAGAACCTGCTTGCATCCCCAGCAGAAACGCCATTCTGTCGCGTCTTATTTTCGCCAAGGTTGAACAAGCACGACTTATGGACTCTAAAAAAGAATTAAAATTGTACAAAGTCGCCACCTAATTTTAAAGGAAAAATAGGAAACCTGTTTCTTTATTAACACGTATGATTGATGTTTTAGTCTGCGAAATAACTAATTGAGATTCTGGGTAAGGATTCAAATTATCTCGAAGGGAAGGGGTTAGTGGCCCTTCGGAATCCACAAATGTGGTATCCGGCTACACTAAATTTATCAAAGAAAGAGGAGGCAAAAGTGATGAAAAAAGTATATGTATTAAGTATAAAATAATACCTTTGAAAAAATATAAATGTTTTAAAACTATGCAAAGGCATATGTATATTAAATAAATAAAGTATATTGTTATGAAACACAAGAAAAAGATATGTATAAAAATGTATAAATTACATGTGAAAAGAAAAGTGTATTGTGACATATATGAAAAGAAGTGTATCTTGATATGCCATGAAAGAAAAAGTATTTACAAATAATATTCTTTATTTGATTTAAAAATTTTTAAAAAGTAAATATTTATTTGAATAGAAAAGATCACAATGTAACTAATTAATTAATTTAATTTATTGGTGTAAATATTAACGGCCTAAGTAACAAAAGGAAAAAAAGAAAAAGAAAAGCAAAAATAAATATATAACATTAATACATATAATGTTGTAAAATATATGTAAACAAAAGTATATAAATATATGTATGTAAAGAAGAGACTAGATTGAATAAAGAAAATTGTTCTTAAAGGGAAAAGACTCCGTAATATTTTTTAGTGTAAAAAGTATAAATTGTTTAAATAAATAATTGTAAGTCAGTCTAATATTTTTTTATTAACGGCCTAAATTTGCCTAAACGCGTGGTGATTAAATAAAGAATCTCCCACCCAATACCCCAAATAAAGTTTTCACTATGATTAACATTTATACAAATGCAAGAATATAAAAATATAAACACATAATTTAAAGTCTTTCTTTGACTGCTATTTTCAAAGATTCCCAATAACTTGTATAAACACTTGTAATAAAATGTTAGTAACAAATAAATAATAATAAATTAAAAATATGTGTTCATATACGTATTTAAAAATATAATTTTTGTTAAAAAGTAGGCTCAGATTAAATTTTAAATATGCTATGGCTATTAAATGGTTTCTCAATCGATTAGTCGTCCTAAATCGTCTTGCCAAAATACGAATTGTAAAATATTTTGTGTTGTCATAAAAGTTTTGTCATCGCCCAAAATATTTATTTTTATTATGTATTTGTATACGTAAAGTCCGTCCTTTATTTATGGAGGCCTCAAAAATTAATAATAATTATTTTCATTGGCCAAAATGTGTAGTATCTTATTCTTTATTAGCGTAATAAATGATAAAGCAAACATCTAAAACGGTCCCAAAATCCGTCAACCAACGGCTAATCAATCACCAAAGAAAAATTCTCAAGTCAAGATTGACCTTGAATCAACAAAACAACTCAGAGAATAGCAAAGTTATATCAGCAGTATAGAGACAAATAAAAGTAACCGAAAAATCAGAAGCAGATATGTAAATAACTGTTGAAATCCATAGAGTTCTCTAGAAAATGTACATCCCCAGCGAAATAATATCAAAAATCTTATTTAATAATTGAAAGGCAACCCAAAATCAGTCAAGCATTTTTAGAGCAGAAGAAATGCATAGATATGTTTTGAGAAAATAAAGCTTAATAACCACAATCGGAGACAACAAAGGCTGTTAGTGGCATCGCTTTGATGGTGTTTACCGGAGAAATGCCAGAATCGTAAAAACGGTCAGATCTACCCTATTTTCAGGCGGGCAACAATGGTAATAGTGTGTTGGAGCTCGCCGATCATCACTTCCAGCGAGCCAACAGCGGAAGAGGGAGGAAAAAAGAGCAGTGGTTGGCTGGTTGGTGGTTGGATCTGGTGGTTCGCTAGCGCAAGAAAGAGAGAGAGAAAGGGAGGGGCTGGTTGAAAATCGAAGGTCTAACTTCGGTGATTGTTTGGTTGTGATTTTGGGCCTATTTAGGGCGATGGTGGTGGTTGTTTCGGGCGGATAATGGTAGCTGTTTGGTGATGCAAGTTGGCGTTGGTTTTCCGGCCATGTGGTTACTGAATTTTATTTGCAGTGAAGGGGAAAGAGAGAGAAAAAAAGATTAGAAAGAGATACGTGAATGAAGAAGAGAGCAAATTTTTTGTGTCTGTTCTCTTTGTGTGCTGTGTATTGTGTATATATATTTGTTGGTGTGTGTGTTTGTGTGTGTAATGTGTCTGTTGGGTGTGTGTGTTTGTGTGTGTAATGTGTCCGTTGGGGTATGAATAATGTGTTGTTTTGTGCATATTTTAGAAGAGATTATTTAAAAATCAAATCTCAACTTTCCAACATTATCCCTTAGATTTAGGAAAGTAGGTGTGAAAAAAATTCAAAAGTGAAAATACATTGATTTATTACTCTATGTAATTAACTAAGTCGGTGTTATTTCTATAGATTGTATTAAATAAGATAGAAAAAATAAAACTATCGATATATATATAACTACAAAAAAAAGTAATAAATATAATTATCCTTGAAAAAATGTATTACACCGTAAATAATTAAAATTATAATAAATAAAAAAGCTGTAGTGTTATGTTATGTACATATGTAGATGAGTGTACAAAAATATTAAAATTATAATAAACTGATAAAAATTCTAAAATTTACGAAATTAAGGGTGTGAATGTTTGTGGTGTGTGCTTTGTGTGTTTATTGTATGTGTAGAGTATTTAAAAAAAAAAAAATAGATATTAAATCTATCTTTTTCCAAAATATCGCTTAAATTATGGGCAGTAAATAAAATAAAGTCAAATATCTTTTTAGTGATGAAATGTTGACTTGATTGATTTATTACTCCGTGTAATAAAATAATTAAACCGACTCAACTTTGCGATTTCTAATAAATATGTAAAAAATGCGGGTATATGCAATTACAAAAAAAATATAAAGAATGTTGAAATTAAATTGATTTGAAAATACTATAAAAGATGTGACATCCTGTCATGCACATATGTGGATGATTGAAAAATGTTTAAAACGATAATGAATTGATAAGAATCCTAAAATAAGAAAAATTATTAATACATTATAAAAAGTAAAAAATATAAAAATAAATTGATAAAATCCTAAAGTAAGGATGAATATAAATAATTTATTAATAATTGTAAAAAATAATATGTGAAAATTGTATCTTGTGCTCTTTAAAGGTTAGAAAGCCTGAAGACGTTAATTTTAAGCACAGAGAGCAAAAATTCGGTGTCAACAGTTGCCCCTTTTCGTTTGAAGGCGATGTAGAAGTCTTCAAATGAAAACGTTGACGTGTAGCTAATTTTTCTCGACAAAAGTGATTTGATGAAAATTTGACCGAACTCCAATTTAGAGTTGCCTACATACCTCGATTTGTATGAGGATTAAGTCGGGTGTAGTTCACAAGATTAGGCAAATTGCCTTCGTATTGATGGTGAAACACCGTGTGAAATAATTAATGAAATATAGACTAATTTGGAACAAAAGTGTTCATCTATTCCCGATGCTCCTTTCAAAGTCCCCCCTGTATCGAGCCGTGGGATGCTGGAAATGTAAAATTGTGTGCTTGCTGGGGTGAAAGAATGATTATGGAGTTGTGATGATCGAACTCTGCACAAAGCTTCCTACTTATCTCGAATGTCATGAGAATCAGGTCAATGTAGTTTGAAAGAAAAAATGAAATAAATTTTGAGGCGATTCTCAAAATTTGCCCCAGTGTATGATTCATGGATGAAACTATCTTCTAAGAAAGAAAAGAAATATCTGGTTGTGGATAGTATTTTTGATTGAAAAGATGTCTGACGTCTCCGATTATCTACGAGGACTTGAAGATGAATGACGTCTCTGATTGTCTACAGGGACTTAAGAATGAAAGATATCTCTGACTATCTATGGACTATGTGATGAATGAAAGTTGTCTTCGATTATCTATGAAGAGTATGTGATGAATAAAAGGTGTCTTTGATTGTCTATGGAGACTTGATGACATCTCCAATTGTTTATAAAGATGGATGTTGATTGTCGTCTCCGATTGTCTACGAAAACTAATATTGAATGATGACATCTTTGATTGTATACGAAGACTTGAATATATCTCCAATTGTCTATGGAGATGGATGTTGATTGTCATCTCCAATTTTCTACGAAGACTGATGTTGAATGATGATGTCTTCAATTGTGTATGAAGACTTGATGACATCTCCAATTATCTATGCAGATGGATATTAATTATTGTCTCTGATTGTCTACGGAGACTGATGTTGAATGATGAAATCTTCGATTGTACAAAGACTTGATGATATCTCCAATTGTCTATGGAAATGGATATTGATTGTCGTCTCTGATTGTCTACGGAGACTGATATTGAATGTCGTCTCTGATTATCTATAGAGACTATGTCATGAATGATATTTTCGATTGTCTACGAAGACTATGTCGTGAATACTATCTTCGATTGTCTACGAAAACTATCTTAATTGTAGTAGAGTCCATCGGTTGTCTTCGAGGACTTAATGCTTGATATCTCCGATTATCTACGGAGATTTATGTTGATATTGTCTCCGATTATTTACGAAGACTAAAGATGAGTGATGATGAAAAATAATAGTCATCTTTGAAAATAATCTGGAGTCAACCCCAAAAAACTGCTTTAAACATTAAAATTGTTCCAATCAGATGATCGAAAGGATGAATATCGCGCATCATGAAAGCGTTGACACTACTTTAGTATACTGACACGATTGAGAAGGTCAAGCATTGAAGAATATATTTCATTATTTCATTATAGTTGGAAAGATTGTTATGATTGAAAGAATGTTGAAACCTTGCGTTTGAAAGTAAGAATCGCTGTGCCAAAAATTTAATGATATGTGATGTTTGAAGAGGAAGCTGAGTATTCTCAAACCAAAATTGGGTGAGGATGTGGAGGTAGGTCGGTTAGACACTAAAGTCATTGAGATTTGAATTTGAGGAACTATTGATTTGCACTCTTGAAGAGTTTTTAAGGGCGTTTTTGAACTGTTTCTGAAAATTACCCCAGTTTTGAGTACCGAAGAAATTATTCTAAACAGTGAAGAGATCGAACCCTAATGCAGGTTTTCCTACGTATCTTGTTAGGACAAGAATCAGGTCAAAACATAGTTCGAACTTTTTTATGAGTTTGTGTATAATATGATTTATTTCTAGAATAGAAATTTTCCTAAATGATTCAGAATAGGACAGAATAATTGCGAGAAAGCGCACTAACCTAAATGCACCAACTCTAAAACTATGCAATTCAAAGAAGGTTTGGGGGAGTGTAAGCCATCCCTGCTTGAACCGCAGTGTGTGAAGTATATGGCCAAATATTCGATGAAATTGTGATTATTGTTAAATAAAGTAAAAAATAACATGTAGTAATTTCTACAATGTATAGATATATTGTAAAGAATAAGTAATGAAGAAAAGAATTGATAAGCAACAAAACTAATTTGTGCAAAATAAAAAAAAAATTATTCAGTAAACAAATAAAGGATCAAAGAATTTAATCATATGCAAAAATATAAAAATACCTCCCCCGATTGAAAAATCCAGTCTATCATGGTTAGAACCTGCTTGTATCCCCAGCAGAAACGCCATTCTGTCGTGCCGTATTTTCGCCAAGGTTGAACAAGCACGACTTATGGACTCTAAAAAAGAATTAAATTGTACAAAGTCGCCACATAATTTTTAAGAAAAAATAGAAAACCTATTTATTTATTAACATGTATGATTGATGTTTTAGTCTGCGAAATAACCAATTAAGATTCTAGATAAGGGTTCAAATTATCTCGAAGGGAAGGGGTTAGTCATCTTTCGGGATTCACAAATGTGGTGTCCGGCTAGACTAAATTTATCAAAGAACAAGGAGGCAAAAATGATGAAAAAAGTATATGTATTAAGTATAAAATAATTTCTTTAAAAAAAATATAAATGTTTTAAAACTATGCAAAGGCATTTGTATATTAAATAAATAAAACATGTTATAAAACACAGGTAAAAGATATGTATAAAAATTTATAAATTACGTGTGAAAAGAAAAGTGTTTTGTGACATATATGAAAAGAAGTGTATCTTGATACGCCATGAAAGAAAAAGTATTTACAAATAATATTCTTTATTTGATTTAAAATTTAAAAAAGCAAAGATTTATTTGAACAAAAAAGATCACAATGTAACTAATTGAGTAATTTAATTTATTAGTGTAAATATTAACGGCCTAAGTAACAAAAGGAAAAAAAGAAAAAGAAAAGAAAAACCAAATATATAACAGTAATACATATAATGTTGTAAAATATATGTAAACAAAAGTATATAAATATATGTATGTAAAAATTATAAATTATTTAATTAAATAATTGTAAGTCAGTCTAATATTTTTTTTTGTTAACGGCCTAAAGAATATTCCACCCAACACACTTAAAATAAAGTTTTCACTATGATTAACATTTGTACAAATGCAAGAATATAAAAATATAAACACATAATTTAAAGTCTTTCTTTGACTGACATTTTCGATGATCCCAATAACCTATATAAACACTTGTAATAAAATATTGGTACCAAATAAATAATAATAAATTAAAAAAATATGTGTTCATATACGTATTTAAAAATATAATTTTTATTAAAAATAGGCTCAGATTAAATTGTAAATACACTATGGCTACGAAATGGTTGTTCAATTGATTGGTTGTCCTAAATCGTCTTGCCAAGATACTAATTGTAATATCTTTTGTGTTGTTATAAAAGTTTTATCATAGCCCAAAAATATTTATTTTTATTACGTATTTGTATACGTAAAGTCCTTTCTTTATTTACGAAGGCCTCAAAAATTAATAATAATTTTTTTCATTAGCCGAAATATGTAGTATCTTATTCTTTATCAGCGTAATAAATGATAAAGCAAATATCCAAAATGGTCCCAACATCCATCAACCAATGGCTAAGCAAAAAAAAATCACCAAAGTAAATTTCTCAAGTCAAGATTGACCTTTAATCAACAAAACAACTCAGAGAATAGCAAAGTTATATCAACAGTATAGAGCCAAATAAAAGTAACCCAAAAATCAAAAGCAGATATGTATATAACCACCAGAATCCATGGCGTTCACCGAAAAATGTACATCCCCGACCAAATAATATTAAAAATCATATTTAATAATTTAGAGGCAACCCAAAATCAGTCAAGCTTTTTAGAGCACACAAAATGCATAGATATAATTTGAGAAAATAAAGCTTGATAACCAAAATCGGAGACAACAAAAGCTGTTAGTGGCGTCGCTTCGAGGGTGTTCACCAGAATTGCAAAAACGGCCAAACCTACCCTATTTTCAGGCGGGCAGCGATGGTAATAGTGTGTTGGAGCTCGCTAGTCATCACTTCTGGCGAGCTAGAAGTGGAAAAAGAAGGAAAATGAAGCGGTGGTCGGTTGATTGGTGGATGGATCTGGTGGTTCGCCGTGCGGGAAAGAGAGAGAGAAGGGGACGGGGCTGGTTAAAAATCGGAGATCAAACTTTGGTGATTATTTAGTTGAGGTTTTGGGACTGTGTAGGGCGGTGATGGTGACTATTTTGGGCGGATGATGGTGGCTGTTTGGTGATGCAAGTCTGTGTTGGTTTTCCGGCAATGTGATTATCGGATTTTGTTGGCAGTGAAGGGGAAATAGAGAGAGGAAAAAGATTAGAGAGAGATGTGTGAATGAGGGAGAGAGTAGATTTTTTGTGGCTTTCCTCTTTGTGTGGTGTGTATTATGTATATATATTTGTTGGTGTGTGTTTGTGTATGTAATGTGTCCGTTTGGGGTGCGTGTTTGTGTGTGTAATGTGTTCGTTGGGGTGTGTAATAGTGTGTTGTTTTGTGCGTATTTTAGAAGAGATTATTTAAAAATCAAATCTTCACTTTCCAACATTATCCCTTAGAATTAGGAAAGTAGGTGTGGAAAAATTCAAAGTGAAAAATACATTGATTTGATTGATTTGTTACTCTGTATAGTTAAATAAGTCAATGTTATTTCTGTAGACTGTATTAAATAAGATACAAAAAATAAAAATATCGATATATATAACTACAGAAAAATGTAATCAAATATAATTATCCTTAAAAAATGTATTACACCATAAACAATTAAAATTATAATATATAAAAGAACTGTAGTGTTATGTTATGTATGTATGTAGATGATTGTACAAAAATATTAACATTATAATAAACTGATAAAAATTCTAAAATTTACGAAATTAAGGGTGTGAATGTTTGTGGTGTGTGCTTTGTGTTTTTTTTTTGTGTGTGGATTATTTTAAAAAAAAAAGAAAAGTAATAATAAAAATAAATAGATATTAAATCTATCTTTTTCCAACATATCCCTTAAATTAGGAGTAGTACATAAAATAAAGTCAAATATCTTTTTAATGATGAGATGTTGACTTAATTGATTTATTACTTCGTGTAATAAAATAATTAAACCGACTCAACTTTGCGGATTGTAACAAATATGCAAAAATGCGGGTATATGCAATTACAGAAAAATATAAAGAATATTGAAATTAAATTAATTTAAAAATACTGTAAAAAAATGTGACATCCTGTCGTGCATGTATGCAGATGATTGTAAAATGTTAAAAACGATAATGAATTTATAAGAATCCTAAAATAAGAAAAATTATTAATAAATTATAAAAAGTAAAAAAAAAATAAAAATAAATTGACAAAATTCTAAAGTAAGGATGAATATCAATATTTATTAATAATTGTAAAAAAAATATGTGAAAATCATATTGTGTGTCCTTTAATGGCCAGGAAGCCTGAAGACGTTAATTTTAAGCACGGAAAGCAAAAATTGGGTGTTAACATCCTTAACTTCGTCCGTATATGACTTAAATATTTTCATATATCTCTGCTCCATCTCACAGACGATAGAGATAAGGTACGGGTGCATAATCTATAAAAACATAAATATAAATTACACGATATTCACAAATATAATAATATTATTATCATATTATAAGGAGTATAATTTTACCTTTGAGTCATTTCCTTTGTACTTAAATGGGTCACCTTCCATTATGTTATCACACTTTAATGTGTGCTATCTAAGAGACGGGGAATGGGCAAAAAAGTATCTAACGACTTATCGATGTACCTTCCCAAATTAGGAAAGGCCTCATATATCCAAACCTACAATCAATAGAAACATTAGTAAATCTACAAGGTCTATGTATTATTACATAAATAGGTAAGAGTCTATAATAAATCAATAATATGGTAGATTATAAGTACTAGAAACACCCAGGGAAAGCCATATAACGTGTACGATGCATTATTCCTCTTCACAAACGCTTCTTTCTGCTTGATCAAATCAATCTTTTTCTTCAAATAGCTCAATGTCAGACCAAACGACTCTTTTCCCCATGGATACCCCCGAAGAAATCTAAATCAGTCGCCATCTTGATGTAGTCTAAATCCACCTTTTTGACGGGTTCTTTGCCAGCAGCATCGAGTGTACGAACCAAACCAAAGCGTACTTCAACTTTTTTTTATTAGTCAACCTGTTACCTTTGATCAGGCTAACCAAACTTGAGGCAATAATGGTTTTGTTCTTCGTCATCTTAAAATGAAATCTTTTTCCATTTTGGAGGACTTTTTTCATTTTTGATTCATGGGGATATGCTGAACAATTCAGCCCCATTATTAGAGCAAATTTATTTAAGACAAAACAAGCTGGCTTACCGTTCACATAGAACTAAATTTCATGCAGTTTTTTTTATTATTTTTGATACGTCGCAGCAACATATAATGGACCATCTGTCTATTAAACTTAAAATGTTCTGGTATACGCCTCAAGTGTCCGAACAAGTCTTCTTAAAATCAGCATACAACTTTTGCTCAGTAAGAATCCTTCTAAACTTTCAATACACCACCATTCTTGTTCTTATGGAAATATTTTCAGGAAAAGAACCTAGCTCATCTATTCAGGTTGTTAGGCCGTACGACTCAATGGAGATATTTCTCGTACAAATTGGCAAGGATAGGGGATCCTCCTCCTCCCCATCTTCACTATCTCTCCTGTCCTCATCTTCACTGCTATAACTTTCACTTTCTTCTTCGCTTTCTCCTTTACTTTTCTCTTCACTATCCTCAACATTGTCACTCTCATGTGCACTAGTTTTATCATATTTGAAAACATCGGCAAGGATTTTTTATTCAGTTTCCAACTTGGATTCATCGACTACAACTTTTTCTTTTTCAAAGTTTTGGAAACTTCTTCAGCTTTTCGCCTCGTACTGCTAGAAGCAGTAGAAATAGGCCTTTTAACTGCTCTATGAACTCTCACCATTTATGATCTACAACCAAAAACGAATCTGTAGTGTTAAATTTATCAATCACTGATCTATTAATAAAAATGAAAAAAATACAGCAATAACAAATCTGCAGTGGTTGATCTATCGACCACTGGTCTATTAAGAAAAACAGGAAAACGCCTCGAATCAAACATGCAAATCATGTTCCAACTTCTCTAGATATTGACAACAATTCACAACAACAAGAACACCATTAAAATGGGTCCAATTCAGTACAACAAATTCAAAATTAATACGCAATATAAATACAAATTTTTTCTAGTCATTATCCAAAGTAAAACACGATTAAACATGCTAAATCGATAATGTTAACTAAAGAAACTCAAATTTCGACTAAAAGAACCCCAACACAAAGCAAAAACAAATAGATATACTAAAATGGATCTAAACTGATTGGGAAAGAAGATTAAACTTACCTGAGCAGGAGAAACTGAAATTGTTTTACTTAGGAGGCAAGAGTCAACCCAAACTTTTTTTCAAAAACTATGAAGAAAAATTCAAAGATGAAGAGGATTTGAGGAGAGAGAAAAGTTTTTGAATTTATTAAATGATTTTAATACATGTTTGAAAAATAAATCAATATAAAAAGGGACCGTATTGTATTTTTTTTATAAAATTGTATTCTCCAAATTAAATTTTCAAAGTGAGCTGTTGAAAATTTTCAACAGACATTTGTATTTGTTGTGACAGATGACTGAGCTGTTGGAAATTTTCAAATAGATATTGAGATCTGTTTCAACAGATTACCTATCTGATTTAATTATCAAATAGACATTTATATCTTTTGTAATAGATGACTGAGCTGTTGGAAAATTTCAAACAGATATTAATATCCGTTGCAATAGATGACATATCTATTTGAAAATCCTTTTTATTTAATATTACTAATGCGGTAAAAATATTTCTTCAATAACTCAAAAATACCCTCCTTGAGTAGTCTTATCTTGTCTTTTCAATGTCACCCATCTTCCTCGAGCCCCTCAAATTGTTAACGAATATTAATGAATATTTAAACCCATGTCTTGAATTATCTCTCCTTCAACCCTAAATTTACTCTTTTTTTTCTTTTTCTCCTCTTTAGGGTTATCACAACCTTCTTCTTCTTTTCTTTCTTTTCTCTCCTCTTTCTTCTAAGTATCCTTTCTGATCTCAACCGATCTATATCTTTTCTCGACTGAAATTATTGTTTGGATCCCTTTGCTTTTGACATTGTAGGTATGATTCACTATTGCTCTTTCCTTCTTATCTTCTTCTTTGCAAGTTATTTAAATCAGTTATTTACATCTATTTTTTAATTTAATTACCCTTTACCTCATATTTATTTAAACAATTTAAAGAAAAGGTTACTTTTCAGCCTTGAATGAACGAACCGTTGTTATTATTAAAATATGTGAAAAAAGTCATCTGTTTAGAGAAATTTAAAATCCTTGTTGGCACATTTTTGTGACACGTATTTTATTTGTTTCTTTGTTGTTGATGGTGTTAGTGATGTTTTTGGTAGGGTTGGTGCTGTTAGAACTTGTGGTGTGTTGTTGATGGTGTTGGAACAAATGATGTTGTTTCTTTGTTGTTTCTTTATCATTGATGTTGTTGTTGACTATTAGAACAAATCAAACCACTACCAAGGTTGGTTTGATGTATTCCAATAGTTTACACATCTGTTGTAACAAACTCCATATCTATTGCAATAGCCTCCACATTTGTTACAATTGATTTATAATCTTTTGAACAGATGGGAAGCTGCTGCAACAAATTTAGAGCCTGTTGCAACAGATTGGTAATCTGTTGTAATAAATAGATAATGTTCTTTCTATTCTTCTCTTGTTTTAACAAGAATTATTTTTATCTTGTTTGAAGATATAAGGAAATAAATGTTGATCAAATTTTGCCTGACCAACACAAGAGGCTACAGTAAAGATAGGTTCGGATAAATAAGCTACTTGCAGATGGAACCACTTCATATGTGGGAGGTATTTATTACTGATAATGTTATCGTGAAGACACACATAGAGTACACTGATTTTGCAAGTGCTGTTTTTTACAGAATAGGCATTGATAATTCAAACAAGATATCTGTAATTTTACAGTTATATTTTATAGGTCTGAACTGATAAGGCTGAGGGACCATGAATATGGTTCTGATACCCTGTTAAGATTTAATGATGGTTGTTGCTCATGTTTATGTATAAAGATTTGTGAAGTGATCAAGTTTTGGTGGCATTGTAAAAAGATTTTATAGCTATTGGACTAACTTTCAAGGTGCATTGGACTCTGAGATGGACTTCGAAGCCTCCCACTGCTTCAACAAAGAATGAAAATCAATATATTTATTGCCCTAGCCTAAGTTTATATGATTGGGTTGCTCAGGGTGATGATTATTCGCTAGAAGGAGCCGTAGGAGAATAGTTGCCAGGGAAAGTGGAATTAATAAAAGCCTATAACATCTAAGAGCTCATTGAAGAGGAAAACATAGGGTAGCAAGGAACTTCTGGTGACTCTAGCCGATGAATTTGAATTAGAACATGAGAAATCTGAATCAAGTGCTAATATTAAAGTGTATCTAGTATTGTAAAATCCATCTATTGTATCTCTAAAAGAAAATTAGTACAACTGGGCACTTTATTGGGGAGCTGCGACTAAGTAGCATGGTCGGGATGACACCTACATAGAAAATAACAGAACACAAAGAAAGCAACTTTGAGGGCACTGAGGGTTGAAATGATGTACCGTAAGTAAAGAAAACTTGGCTCAAGAACAACTGCATTTAAAATAAGAAATCTATGCAAAAATGGTAATTTCTGAATTTTAAATTGTATCTCATGCCTTCTTGTTTGTGATTCTGACTAGGTCAACTAATATTGACCTGATCAGAACCACAAACAAGATTGAGTATCATTACTTCCTTAGCAATATAGATATAATTGATTGTGTTTTCTAGCCTTAGCGTGCTGCCAAAATATCTTGGACAAGATCAGATGCTTGCTGTAGTATGTGAATCTCGATAATTTTTAAGCTTTCCTCCAGCTTCCGGATCGGGATTCAAGCTTGTCATTGCCGTTTTTGAGGTTAGTGTAGAGTTCTTTGTCTTTTGTGAGCTAGTCAGTGAGGGAGGAAAACTTTCATTGAAGCTATGGCATTCTAAAAGGCCTTCAGAAGAATTCTAGAACACTTTCTTTGGAAGGCTTAAATGATACATGGAGGGTCGCTATGTTTGTTTTAGGTCAACGTCTTGATGTATACTCAAGAAGTGGTCACAATAGTTGAACATCTCACTTTCTCGAGTATTGTTCAATGCATCTTGTTCAACCATTCTTCAAAGGATAGCCTAAAGAATACCCCAAATAATAGCCTAAAGAATAGCCTATCAAATCCTTTGAAGGTTGGTTGAACAAGCTGTATTGAATAGCGCTCGAGAAAGTTAGCTGTTCAATTGTTGGGACCACTGCTTGAGTATGCATCAAGATGTTGACCTAATACAAACATAGCAACCCTCCATGTATCATTTAAGACTTCCGAAGAAAGTGTTCTGAAAGCCTTCTAAAGGCCTTTTACAATGCCACAACTTCGAAGAAAGTTTTCCTTCCTGATAGACTAGCTCACAAAAGACCAAGAACTCTATCCTAACCTCAAAGATGAAAATGAAAACCTTGAATCCTGAATCAGTAAGCTGGAGGCAAGCTTGAAAATTATTGGTATTCACATACTACAACAAGCATTTGATTTTCTCCAATATATGTTGAAAGCATGCTAAGTCAAGAAAGAACAATCAATTATATCCATATTACTAAGGAAGTAATGATAATCAATCTTATTTGTGGTTCTAATCAGGTCAATAGTAGTGGACCTAATCGGAACCACAAACAAGAAAGAATGGGATGCAATTTAAAATTCAAAAATTGACGTTTTTGCTTAGATTGATTATTTTAAATGCAACTGTTCTTAGTCCAAGTTTTCTTTACTTACGGTACATCATTTCAACCCTCGGTGCCAGAAAAGCTGATTTTTTATATTCTGCTATTTTCTATATAGGTGATCATCCCGACCACGCTACCTAGTTGCAGCTCTCCAGTAAAGTGCTCAGCTGTACTAATTTTCTTTCAGAGAGACAACAAACAGATTTTCAGTACTGGATACACTTTTATAGTTGCACATGATTCAGATTTCTCGTGTTTTAATTCAACTTCATCAGCCAGATTCGCTAGAAGTTCCTTGCTACCCTATGTTTCCTCTTTGATTAACTCTTAGATGATATAGGTTTTCATCAACTCCCCTTTTCCCTCGCAATTACTCTCCTACGGCTTTTTCTGGCATATAATCATCTTCTTGAACAACCCTCCCATATAAATTTGGATGAGGGGAATTTCTATTGGTATTATGTTCTTATTTGATGTAGTACGATGCTTCAAAGGTCTTCTCAGATCCCAATGCACACTTAAAGTTAAGTCCAATCGCTATTGGATCTCTATAATGACACCAAATATTGATCCTTTTTCAAAACTTGACACACATAATCATGAGCAACAACCGTCATTAATTTGTAACAGGGTATCGGCACCAATTTTATGGGCCCCTAGGCCTCATCAATTTGACATATCAAACTAAACTGTACAATGCAGGATCTTATTTGAATGATCAATGCCTAATCAATTAAAAAATACATTCACAAAATCATTGTACTTTATGAGTGTCGTCCTGATGACCTTATGAATAATACATCACTCCCACATATGAAAGTGGATCCATCTATCTGCACACATCTTATTCTTCCTAGCCCACTTATGGATTGATTTGAATAAACAAATGACTAACTTGTTGCAACAGATGACATATCTATTAAAATTATCAAACAATTATTGACATCTATTATGACAGATGATCAATCTATTGCAACATATGACTTATCTGTCAGAAAAATCAAACAAATATATCCATCTGTTGCAACAGATTGTCAATATGTTGTTTAATTTTAAATAGATATTATATATTTTGCAACAGATAACTCATCTGTTAGATTTATTTTAAAGTAATTTTCTTTTCTTTCCGAAATATAATAAAAGATAAAATGTTATATTTAGAAAAGTTTTTTTAATTTACATATTTTAAAAGTCGCCAGTTTTATTTAATTAAGGGATGTATTTATACATAACTCTACTTCTTGATATGGCTGATCCAAATTTGGACAAGGTAATTTTGCACGACTCCTTGCGGAAACTTGAAAGGAAGATTCATGAACTCCCGTGGGAGTTGGGCGACATGAGAGAAAGGCTGAGGATGGCCCTGCTGCTACCGGATGACGATGGGCCGGTTGACAATAATGATAATAATAATAATAGTAATAATAATAACTAGGTTATGTTTTTTCTTTTATTATATTGGATCTACCCAAGGGTATGTGTTTTTATTGTATATATTTGTATGTAATGGATTCAAAAATCTATGTTTGGTCCACTTTAGTTTTATAATTCTTATTTAATAATTAATTTTTATTCTGTCTATTTTTTATTCTCAACATGTCAATGGTTGGAGGTAGGGACTGAGCGTTTGTGGCAATAGATGAACCATATGTTGCAACATATGGTTAATCTGTTGCGACAGATGGATCATATGTTGCATCTGACGATTATTAATAAAAAAGGGTGATTGTTGTTATTGAGGGTGAAAGTCATGACTTTTCGATTATTTAATATAAAAAATAGTTCATAAATAAATATCTGATGCAATAAATATTATTTAATATGTTGCAACAGAGAGATTATCTGATGCAACAGGTTGTCCATTTATTGTAACAGATGGTATATGTGTTGTCACAGATGGGTTATCTGATGCAACATATGGTATATCTATTATCGTAAATGTGTTATTTGATGCAACAGATATAGAATCTGTTGCCACAACTCAATAAAAATGGTTACTGAAAAGAACTAATGAATAATAATAAGAGGAAAAGTCATAACTTATCACAATAATAAAAAAGTCAGTTAGCAGCTTCATTTAATTAAGTCATAGCCTTTAAAAGTAAACAAAAAGTCACCGATTTTCATGTAATTAATAAATGGAGGTGAACACTCGCGCCTTTTTACCTAACTCATTCAAATTTAATCCTCTATAAATAGGTCTCTCCTTACTAGTTCATTCTACTAAATTTATTTCTTGCATCTTGTCTTTCATATTACACCTTCTACCACTTTCTCTTCCTTGATCCAGGTAAGTTTTTTTCTTGCTTTTTGTGTAAATATACCCAATTGATTATGTACGTTGTATTATATTTGGATTCTTTTCTTTACTTTTATTTTAACGTTTTTTGTCAATACATTCATGTTCTAGATATGGTTGATCCAGTGTGGGACATTGCTCTTTTATAGGACACCGTGCAGGAACTTCAAAATCAGGTTCATGACCTTCAATGAGAGTTGTCTGCAATGAGAGTCAGGATTCTCCGGGCAATCTAGAGGCTGAGGAGGGCACTGCTGATAAAGGTTGAAGATTGGCCGGCTGACAATAATGATGATAATAATAATTAGATTATTTTTTTCTTTTAGCCTATGTATTTTAATTTGTTTTTGTTTAATAAAAATTTATGTTTGATCGACTTTGACATTTAATTCTTATTTAATTTTCATTTGGTCTATTCTTTCTTCTCAACATACATGTCGATGATTAAGGAATAATTTGAATCCAGTAGTAATAGCAAGAGTTGAAACTTAAAACTTGACCTAATGCATACATTAATTTTCAAGTATAGACCTCTATTAGATCATATTAATTAAGTACTTAGTAAATTATTAAAGTTGATCAAATAAAAATATAAAAATAAAAGCTACAACATACCTAGTATAATTCAACAAGTGATATCTGGGGAGGGTGGTGTATTCCCAGACCTTAATCCCTACCTCGTGAAGGCAAATTTTTTTTTTTTTTAGCCTATGTATTTTTATTTGTTTCTGTTTACTAAAAAAATTATGTTTGATCTACTTTGACATTTTAATTCTTATTTAATTTTCATTCTGTCTATTTCTTTTTCTCAACAAACATGTCGATGATTAAGAAATAATTTGAATCTAGTATCAATAGCAAACATATGGGTTATCTGTTGGGTTTGTGGCAAGAGTTGTATTGTGCTGTTCCAAATAGATTACTCATTTGTTACAACAGAATAATTATTTGTTGCAATAGATAAATATTCTGTTGCAATAGATTTCTCATCTATTGCAACAGATAATTATTTGTAACAACAGAACAATATATGTTGCAACAGATAACACGTTTGTTGCAACAAATTAACCATATATTTGACTCATGTTACGGACACTAAAGAACAATAAATATGAATCTAACATATGAGTCTTCTGTTGCAAAAGAATATGTATCTGTTATAACAGACCGATTGATCTGTTTAAATTATGGGCTCTTATGTTGTATTCATGAATGAGTTCTATCCATTGTTGAAAAAACAGCAGTAACAGTGTACCCAGATGAAAAATTCAACTAAAAATTATAATTTATTTACCAAAGTCACCTATGAAGTAATGCCAAAGTGCAAAGTGATGTATAAAACAAAATTTCACCTACAAAATTGGTAAGGTAAAGTAGCAGCAGTAGCGGTAAAAACAACAACAATGGCCGACAAGAAGAAGATGAAGATGATAATGAAGTAAAAGATGATGAATAAAGCAGCAACAACAATGAACAACAAAAATTGCGAAGAGAGAGAAAACAACAATGGACGAGAAGAGAGAGAAATGTGTCTTTTTCCATCCATTTCCCATTATATTAACTAACATTTAGATCAATGTGTAAATTTAAAAACTTGTGAGTTATTTTCAAATTTTCCCAAATTTCTTAATCCATAATAAAACAATTATCACCTCCACTCAATTATTAAGACTTGAGTCACATACACCTCATTTTCAAACTCGTTTGTCACTTTTAGCTCAAAGCCCCCTGTAACCCCCACACCAACCTCCTCCCTCTTTCCCCGCAACACCCCCCTCGAAAAAAAGAAAGCAAATGGTGTGTATATTTGTAGCCTGATTGTAGTATATTGACCCATTAATGCAACTATTCACAGCTCTATCCTTTTAGAATGTTCACAAATAGTTTTAACTTAGACTACAATTATGAATATAATAGTTAAAGCTCGGCTAATTACGACTCATGGCAACAACTTGAGAGAAAACAGAGGCTGGAGAGATTGAGAGAAAGAGGAGAGAGAAGCGAGTGAATGTTTGGAGATATGGTAGATACATATTATATCTCAAATATGTATCAACACATATTGAAAATAATAACACAAATCTATATATATATTTCAAGTCTTTTTTTTTTCAATCACATACATTACAGAATATGGGTATATATATATATATATATATATATATATGAGTAGATTTCTCTTGGATATCTCTCAAGTAGGTAGCCTTAGTCCATACAAATTTGGATGTATTATAACTCTTCTAATGAGTTATTACTTAGTCTAACCATATGTTGTAACGGATAGAATTCTATCCAGGGGAGGAGTGTCTATCATCCCCCTGAAAGCTGGTGTGTGGATTTCGGACAATACCATGCTTGGTGTGTAACACTTGGAACTGATGCTTAGGCAACGGTTTTGTAAGAATATCCTCTATCCGAAGCTCGGAAGAAATGAACTTGGTTTCTATTGCACCATGAACCACTTTTTTTTAGCACAAAATAGTAATCAAGTTCAACATATTTGGTGTGAGCATGTCATACGAGATTTTCTGTAAGGTGGTGAACACTGATATTATCTGTGAACGCCAATGGAGAACAAAATAAGGAAATTTTAATATCCTTTAAGAGATAAGTGACCCATGTCAATTCCGCAGCTAGAGAAGCTAACGATCGATACTCAGTATTGCTTATTTGATGACTAGTTAATGCAATCAGCACCAAGAAAGACACATAGTCCTGTGGTAGACCTTCGAGTAAGAGGACAACCAGACCATTCCCCATCCAAAAAGATTATTAAATTGAGACACGACCTAAACAGGATACGGAAACCCAAACTAGAAGTGCTTGCGAGATAACGAAGGACTCATTTAACACCCATATAATGTATAGTAGTAGAGCTATGCATAAATTGGCACAAGTGATTAACTGATTTAGAATCTCAGGTCTAGTGAGGGTGAGATATTACACGGCACCAACAATGCTATGATAATCAGAGGCAGTAATAGGTGAGTCGAATGAAGTACAGAGATCATGTTTCAAAGCAAGTGGAGTATGTATTGCTCTTGCATCCAACATATTTGTACGATGAAGAATATCAGACACATATTTATGTTGGCTAAGAAAGAGACCAATAGAATTTTGATGTACCTCAACTCCAATAAGATAATGGAGATCTCCCATATCCTTCATTGCAAAGTGAGACCGAAGTTTGTCGGTCAGAGTATTCAGAAGCAGATGATGGCGCCCAGTCAAGATGGTATGTCCATATAAAGAAGCAAAAGCATAGAACTTTTGAAGGAATGGAGCACAAATAATGATAGATCTGTTTTACTACAAGAAAACCCAAGGTGAAGAATATAGGAACTAAATTTGTAAAACCATGTCCTTGGGGCTTGCTTCGAGCCATAAATGGCTTTCTTTAATAAGCAAACAAGATTCGAAAATTTAGAATCGATAAAACCTGGGGTTCGGTCCATGAATACTATTTCAGAGAGATCACGATGTAAAAATACATTTTTAACATCAAGTTGTTTGATGTGCCATTTCAATTTAACTACAACCTACAGTCAAAGTCGACCTCTTCAAGCTAATTATATCCTTTTGTAATTAGAAGGGGTTTGAAACGTTCCACTTATCCATCGGGCTTTAGCTTATTCTTAAACACCCATCGAGAGCTGACAACATTCATGTGGTGATGAAGAGGCACCAATGACCAAGTATCATTTGACTTCAAGGTTAGCATTCATCGTTCACCGGTGCTAACCAATGTGGTTTATTTAGGGTTGCTGTCACGATCCAAAAATAAGGGTCATGATAACACTTGTCGCAGCTTACCTTGACAAGTAAGTCAATCACTCAAACTGATACAAACAGGAAAAAGGAAAGACAGAAATACCCAAGAAAAGGTTTCTAAAATAAAGCCAAACCATACAAGTAATCAAAACAATGCAAAAAGAACTTATCCAAAATACCAATCATGCCCAAAACCAGGTGTCAATAGTGTAAGAACTACCAATCCAATCCAGGAGTCAAATACATCAGAAATATAACCATAAATGAATAATATTTGTCTCCAAATACTAATAAAGACGTAATTAATACAGAAAGATAGAGGTGAAGTCCAGACGTTTGAATATCCAACCACTATATTGAGTAATCTGAAAGTGCCCAAAAATCAACTAATCTGTGGAGCACCCGAACCTGAAGATGCACCGAAAGGGTGAAGTAGGAGTGAGTACGGTCCACTTGTACTTAGCAGGTATCATAGGCCGACAGAGAAAAGTAGAAACTAAATCATACAAAATACACACTACGGGCATATCAGCTGCAATCAGAAAATGTCCCACAATGGTAGACCACAACGTTTGCACTAATGGCTCTAATACATCACATATATTATGAGAATATACCAAAATAGAACACAAATATGCATTATGCCACATATAAGTAGAACAAGGGAGAACATGTAGATACAAGATCATCAAATGGAAGTAAAGGAAGGAAAGACAAATACATAGATGACAAGTCAATATGGCAATACAACACAACATAAAAACAATAAAGTAAGTACAATGTATATGATAATGATGATGATGCACGAGGTCATCGCACAACCTCTAGGATCATCGCACAATCCCCGCATACACCTCCGGGGCTAAAGTTTTCCGACATAGAACCCATAGGGGGTTCGTCAATCTATATATAATCCACATATCTTATATCTCCTTTTCGGTATATCCCTCGAAAAGGGTTTTATAAGGTGTTACAATATCTCCTCCCTGGAACTTCCCTCAGAGTAGGTTTTATAAAAGGTGTTGCTAGTGTTTTTCATATGTTGACGTTGACACAGTGGTACCAATGTTTAATGAATGAGTATGGTATGAGGATGTTATGCTCCCAACTAATCACAATGAGTATTTCTGAAACCAATCATAATGATATATTTCCACAACCAACAACAACTATATATTTTCACAACCACGTGAGCCAATATCCACTCATTATTTTTGTTTTATCCAAGAATTTCCGTATGTCTCATATAACAACAAGTATGAATATATTACAATATACCAATGGTACCACATTATGCATTTCAACAATACAATATAATTATTCACATATATTCAAGGTTATCAACATTATATAGGGCCCCACATGGTCACACATATCACATAATATCTCAATTTCAACAATTACATTACATATAGGCCCCCAAACAGGCACAACACATAGATAGCTATTTTTCATAATTAGTTTTCACCTTTAACATGCATTTTGTAGCATCATTTACTATCCAGTCTAGTCTGAAAGAGTTAAGCCATAACCTACCTCAAAAGTCAAAATACTGCAACCAAGACTTTGCTCCCAAAGCCTTACTCAAAATATCAAAATGAAATCTATGCGTCAAAATAGAACCGACGGCACCCATAGTGACTACTTTTAGTTCGGGGTCACAAGGGACCCCTCAAATTGGATTTTCAAAAAAGAATGGCAAAATTATAACTTTACTTCAAAAATGTATTTTCCATATTTTAGTAACCTACAGCTAAAAATTCAAGTCAAATCGAGTAACAAATGAGGTTCAAAATCGAAGAAAAACTATTTTAAGCTTTATCGGGTAAAATCTTTGAAATCCGAGTTAAAATCAAGAATCAGAGTTGTTTTGAAGGTTAAATTAATGAAAAACTAGTAATTATAAGATTAAAATATTATTCAAGTGAAAATGATTGAAATTGGCAGTTAAAATCAAGCCCTAGTTTTGGGGTTTTGAGAAATTAATTAAGAAATTACTAAGAAAAGGGTGAATTTTTACCTTAAATCCGTAATAGAATTACGAAATAGATGTTAATTTACTTTCTCAAGCTCCTACAAGCTTCACTTTTAAGCTCCCATACTAATTAGGATTTAACTCTTAAGAGGCAAGGTGAAAGAATGGGCAAAATAGGCCAAAACAGGGATAAATTAATGTGTTATATATTGCAGAAAAATCTGCACTATAATAGGTTTTTCTTTGTCCTAACAGACATCGATGGGGTTCTCGAGATTCGTTCGGAGTTTGACATATGCCAAAGAACTATTTAACTACACTAAATTCGACGGTCCGAACTCAATAGCGATATCAGAATTTTAAAAGAAACACCCCCAAAATTCAAAATGATAATTTTCCAAACCGAGGGTCGAAATGAGATTTAAAAGCCGTAAAATCACGTCAAATATGTTACCACCCTAAAATCAATGTTCTGGATCTGCTAGCAAAACTGAATTTTCCATCCGAGGTTGTTTTGACCAAATGTGGGTCCCACACCCATATTTCTAATTTTTCAACTTTCCGACCAATAGGTTGAAATGATCTCGGGTGCACTGGAACCCAAACCAAAGGTCTACCTAGCCTAAGACCGATATTACGGAGCTACTAACGCAATCCATTCAGCCATCTATCGTACAGATCAAAAGATATCTTCATGGGTAAAAAATAAGGCTCTCGAAGCCATCAAAAATCATAATATTGTATAAATGGTACCAAAATGCATCGAAAACCATGCCAATCACCCCCAAACTCTAGAAATATCATAATGCAACTACGGAGAGGGGTAAATTAGTCAAATAACATAAAGACATATAATTCACATATTTCATCAAAAAGCTGATTTACATCATCCACCACTAAAAAATCTAGTTCATCCTCGATTTAAGGCAAAGAAATATCTGAATCAACGAAGAGCTGGGGATAAGAACTACACATATCATACTCGACCTCCCAAATAGCCTCATCTATAGGTCAATGTCGCCACTGAACCTTAACTACAGGGATCACTCTAGAGCGCAACCACCTAGCATCCCTAGCCAATATGTAAATCGGCTCCTCAACAAAAGACAACCAATCATCTAACTGAACTTACTCCCAACCAATAACATGAGACTCATCGGGAATGTAATGGTGAACCAAAAAAAACATAAGAAATTGGATGAACACCTGATAGATCTGGAGGCAAAGCTAACTCATAGGCCACATCACTAACAGTCTAAAGAATCTCAAACGGACCAATATACTGAGGCTACGCTTGACCCTTTTCCTAAATATTATTACACCTTTCATGGGTGAGACTCGAAGGAAAACATGATTACCAACACTAAAAATCAAGGCACGAAGTGTAAGATCAGCATAGAACTTCTGGCTACTTTGAGCCGCTCTAAGTCTATCCTAAATGACCCAGACTCTATCTAAAGACTCACAAAACAAGTCTATGCCTCAAGGTCTAACCTAAAAAACATTAAACTAACCAATTAAAGAGTGATAACACCTACCATAAAAACCCTCAAAAAGAGCCATATCAATACCGAAAAAGTAGCTATTATTATATGCAAACTCTGCTAAAGCCAAATGCTGCTCTATCACACACGTGCGGAGCATATCCTCTAAAACCTGAATAGTCCGCTTTAACTGAAAATCTGCTTGGGGGTGAAACGCTGTGCTAAGATTAACCTGAGTACCCAACTCATCCTAAAAATTCTTCTAAAAGTAATATGTAAAAACAAAACCTCGATCTGAATAATGGACACCGGCACACCATGAAGTTTCATACTCTCACGAATGTAGATCCTAGCCAACCTCTCAGTACTGAATGAGACCTATACTGAAATAAAATGAGCTAAATTAGTCAATCGATCCATGATGACCCACACACTATTAGAACCATGAGAAGTACGAAAAAACCCAATCACGAAGTCTATAGTGATTTGTTCCCACTTCCACTTAGGAATGGGTAACCTCTGAAGTAAACCACTCAATCTTATATGCTCTGCCTTCACTTGCTGACAACATTGGCAACGATCCACAAAATCTGCTATATCGCACCTCATGCCACCCCACCAATAGTGTTTTCTCAAGTTATGATACATCTTAGTCACACTGGATAAATGGAATATCTGGAACAATGGGCCTCTTCAAAGATCAAGCTAATCCAATCATCCTCTCTTGGCACATAAACTCGACCCCTAATCCTCAAAACTCCATCTGAATAAAGTAAGGATTCCTTAGCCTCCCCAATCAACACTTTATCGAATCAACCTCAATCTAATTTCATCAAACTGATGAGCTCGAATCTTCTCTATCAAAGAAGATCCAGCCTCCACAAATGCCAAAACATGCCCAAGTGTCAAAATATCAAGACTAATCATTTAGTTATCTAAAGACTGAACCTCTAAGGCCAAAGGCCTCTCTCGGGTCAAAAGATATGCTAAGCTAAACATGCTAGTTGACTTCAGCTTAAGCCATCCGCAACCACATTAGTCTTGCCCGGATGATGGAGAATAGTTAAGTCATAATCCTTAAGAAACTCAAGTAAGCGATGCTGCTTCATATTAATATCTTGCTGGGTGAAGTACGAAGGCTACAATGATCTGAGAAGATCTCACAATAGACTCCATACAAGTAGTGCCTCCATAACTTCAAAGTAAATACAACCGCGCACAACTCCAAATCATAGGTAGGATAATTTCTCTCATGAGGCTTTATTTGACGAGATGCATAAGCACTCACCTTGCCCTCCTGCATTAACACAGTACCCAATCTAACACCTGAAGCATCACAAAACACGGTAAAACCCGCGGCCTCATTGGGCAAAGCTATATAGGGGTTGTAGTTAACAAATCCTTAACCTTTTGGAAGCTCACCTCACAAGCATCAAACTACTAAAAAAAATCTTCTTCTACGTCAACTTAGTCAAAGGAGTTGCAATAAAAGAGAAACCCTCAACAAAACATCGATAATACTTGGTCAAGCCAACAAAACTCTGAATCTCGGTAGGCAAAGTAGGTCTAGCCTAATCACGAACTACTGCAACCTTGGCTGGGTCAACCATAATACCTTCCTTAGTCATCACATGACCCAAGAAAGAAACAAACTCCAATTAAAACTCACACTTAGAGAACTTAACATACAATTTCTCATCCCTCAATCTCTGAAGTATAATTTTCAAATGCTATTCATGCTCAATCTCACTCTTGGAATAAACCAAGATATCATCTATAAATACAGTAACAAAAGTATAAAGACACGATTGAAACACCAGTTCTTCAACTTCGTGAATGCGGCAGGGGCATTGGTCAACCCAAAGGACATGACCAAGAAATCATAATGATTGTATTGAGTTCAAAAATATGTCTTCAAAATATCCAAAGCTCTAATCCTAAAATGGTGATAACCGAACCTCAAATCAATCTTCGAAAACATTGCAGCACCCTAAAGTTGATCAAGCAAATCATCAATGCGAGGAAGAGGATACTTATTCTTAACCGTCACTTTATTCAACTTTCGATAACCAATACACATCCGCATAGACCCATTCTTTTTCTTTACAAACAAGGAAGACGCATCCTAACGTGAAACACTAGGTCAGATAAATCCCTTATCTAATAACTCCTGCAATTGATCCTTCAGTTTCTTCAACTCTGTTGGGGATATTTTATCAAAAGGAATAGAAATAGGCTTGATGTCCAACTCAAAATCAATATCTCAATCCAGAGGCATACCAGGCAAGTCCGTAGGGAACACATCCATAAATTCACAAACAACATGAACAAAATCCAAGAAAAGAGGTAAAATAATACTGGTGTCATAAATATGAGCTAAGATATACATCCCTTCTCAACCAATTTATGAGCTTGAACGTAAGATATGATCCTTTTAGGACCCGAATGAAGTGCACCCTTCCAAGCTATCCTTGGTACACCCGGTGAAGCTAAAGTCACAGTCTTAGCAAAATAATCTAAAATAATATGATAAGAAGCCAACCAATTCATACAAAAAATAACATCAAATGTAACCATATCCAACACAAGCAAGTCTACCAAAGTCTCACGCCGATAAAAGTCAAAATACAAGATTGGTACACCTGATCCACCACTAAAGAATCACCTACCGGGGTAGATACATGAATAGGCATGACAAGAGGCTCACTAAAAAAATCAAAACTTGAAGTAAAATACACAGACACATAGGAGAAAGTGAATTCGAGATCAAATAATATAGATGCAACTCTGGAACAAAATGGGGAAGATACCTGTAATCAAAGTACCAGAAGCCTCTGCCTCAGGTTTGGCTGGTTAGTATAACACTGACCATAACTACTAGCTGGTTGGGGATTCCCCCCCTCCCTCCCCGACCACCAACTACCTAAGTGGCCCCACAACCACTACCTTGAGATCTACTACCTCAGCCCCTGGCATATTTGGTAGCACCTCAACCCCTTACAACTGGAATAAGAGTAGCACGAACCACCCGAAGGTGATAGTTCCTGGTCACATGGCTAATCTCATCACATACATAGTAGTCTCTACGACCATTCTCAATATAAGAAGGTACAACTATGCCCGAACAGCAACCCTGAACTGCTGAACTAGAAGATCTACCATTTGAACTCTATAAATCTGCCTGTACTAACCTACCATAATACCCACAAGAATCTTTGAAATATCTACCACGAGAAACCTGACCTCTAAACTCACCAAAATGGCACACCTTCTTGGTGTCTTCCTGTGATACCCGAAGAATGCCCTTTGTCTTCTTCACATGACCCACAATGCCCTAAAAAGACACTTCAAATATAACTATCTGGGACGTAGCCAACTGAAGAGAAACATCCAAACCCTTCACAAACTTTTGAATCTGCTTAGACTTGATGTAAATGTTATCATAAAAATATATGAACTGGGCATAGAAGCGAGTCCATACTCAACAACTGTCATAGATCCCTACTCTAAACAATCAAACTCATCCCGCATACGATTTCTCAAATTGAAAGGCACAAATCTCTCTAAGAAGGAATCAACGAATTGATCTTAAGTCATCTCAAGAGAATCATGAGGTCTACAACTCACAAGCAGCCTCCATAATATCGAGCACCATCTCTTAACTGATAGACCGTATAAGGAATACCATCTGCATAGAAAGAGTAAAACATAACTCAAAACACCAGGTATGAAAAAATTTCGCATGATAAAAAATAAAATAAGAAAATTTTCCTAAAGACGTCCTATAATACTCAAAGATAGATACGGACATCTACATGCTGATCTGCGAGACTCTATTAGACATCCTGTTCTTACATTATTGAGATCAATAAAACCTAGCTGCTCTGATACCAATTTGTCAAGACCTAAAAACAAGGGTTATGATGGCACTTGTCGCGGCATACCTTGACAAGTAAGCCTATCACCCAAAATGATACAAAAAGGAAAAATAAAAGATAGAAATACCCAAGGTAAGGCTTCTAAAAAGAACCCAGACCATACAAGTAATCATAAAAAATGTGGAAAGAACTTATCCAAAATACCAATCATGCCCAACACTAGGTGTCAATAGTGTAAGGACTAGTAATACAATCCAAGAGTCAAATACATCAGAAAAATAACAAAAAGAATATATCTATCCTCAAATACTAATAAAGACAAAACTAATACAGAAAGATAGAGGTGAACTCCGAACGTATGAATGTCCAACCACTACCTTGAAAAATCTGAAGGCGCCTTAAAATCAACTAGTCTAAAGCACACTCAAACCTAAAGCTGCATCTAAAGGATGAAGTAGGGGTGAGTACGGCCCACTTATACTAAGTATGTATCATAGGCCGATTGACCAAAGTAGAAAATAGAACATACAAAAAATACACACTAAGAGCACGTCACTTGCAATCAGAAAATGTCCCACAATGGTAGGCCACACCGCTTGTACAAACAATTTTAATATATCACATATATTACAATAACACACCAAGATAGAACACAAGTTTGCATTATGTCACATATAAGTAGAACAAGGGAGAACATGTAGATACAAGATCATCAAATATAAGTTAAGGAAGGTAAGATAAATGCATAGATGATAAGTAAATATGGCAATACAACACAGTATATACATAATAAAATAAGTGCAATATATATGATAATGATGATGCACGAGGTCGTTGCACAACCCCTGAGATCATCGTACAATCTCCGTATATACCTACAGAGCTAAAACTTTTTGACATAGGACCCATGAGGGGTTTTGTCAACCCGTATACAATTCACATATCTCATATCTTCTTTTTGGTACATTCCTTGAAAAGGGCTTTATAAGGCGCTACAATATCTCCTTCCCGGCACGTCTCTCAGAGTAGGTTTTATAAAAGGTATTGCTAGTATTTTTCAGATGTTGCCACAGTGGTACCAATATTTAATAAATAAGTATGATTTAAGAATGTAATGCTCACAACCAATCACAATGAGTATTTCCAAAATCAATCACAATGATATATTTCCATAATCAATTATACATTTTCACAACTACGTTAGCCAATATCCACTCCTTATTTTTGTTTCATCCATGAATTTCCTCATGTCTTATATAACAAGTATGAATATATCACAATACACCAATGGTACCACATTATGCATTTCAACAATACAATATAATTATTCACATATATTCAAGGCTATCAATATCACATAGGTCCCCATATGGTCACATATATCAAATAATATCTCAATTTCAACAATTACATTACATATAGGCCCCCACACGGGTACAATACATAGATAGTCATTTTTCATGATTAGTTTTAACTCTTAACATGCATTTTGTACTATCATTTACTATCCAACCCAGTCCGAAAGAGTTAAGTCATAACCTACCTCAAAAGACGAAATACCATAATCAAGACTTTTCTCCCAAAGACTTTCTCCTTATGAACAGTCTTGAACTCGACTAAAAGAATAAAATATGCAATCTATGCTTCAAAACAAAATCAACGACACTCATAGTGACTACTTTTGATTCGGGGTCAAAACGGATCCTTGAAATTGGTTTTTGAAAAAGGAAAAAATCTTAACTTTACTTCAAAAATGTGTACCCCATGTTTTTAGGAACTTACAAATGAAAATCCAAGTCAAATCGACTAAAAATGAGGTTTAAATTGAAGAAAAATCATTTCTAAGCTTTACCAGGTAAAATCTTTGAAATCTGAGTTAAAATCAAGAATCAGAGTTGTTTTGAAGGTTAAAGCGATGAAAAACTAGTGATTATAAGATTAAAATCTTATTCAAGTGAAAAGGAGTGAAATTGGATTTAAAATCAAGCCTTAAGATTTTTGGGGTTTTGAGAAATTAATCAGAAAATTACTAAGCAAAGAGTGAATTCTTACCTTAAATCCATAATAAAATTGATAAATAGATATTAATCTAGCTTCCCAAGATCCCACAAGCTTCATTTTTAAGCTCTCACACTATTTTAGGATTTAACTCTCAAAAGACAAGGTGGAAGAATGGACAAAATAGGCCAAAAAAGGGATAAAATTCTGCTATATATTACAGAAAAATCTGTAGTATAGCAGATTTTTGTAAGTCCTAACGAACTTCGACGGGGTGATCGGGATTTATTCAGAGTCCGATATACTCAAAAAATTATGTAACCATACTAAATTCAACGCTCCAAAGTCAATGGCTCAGTGGCGATATCAGATTTTAAAAAAATATCATTTTCATAAAATTGTCCCCCAAAATAAAAAATTATAATTTTCCAAATCGAGGGACGAAATGATATTTAAAAGCCGTAAATCTCACCAAATAAGTTACCACCCTAAATTGATATTTTGGATCTGCTGGCGAAGTCGGATTTTTCATTCGAGGTCGTTTAAACCAAATGTGGATCCCACACTCATATTTCCAATTTTTCTGCTTTCTGTCCAATAGGTCGAAATGAGCTCGGGTGCACGGGGACCGAACCAAAGGTCTACCTAGCCTAAAATCAATATTCCAAAGCTGTTGGCATAGTTCGTTCATCAATCTATCATATGGATTAAAAGATATCCACATAAGTCCAAAATAAGGCTCTCAAAGCCGTCAAAAACCTCAATATTACATAAATAGTACCAAAATACCTCGGGAACCATATCAATCACCCCCACACTCCAAAAATACCATAATGCAACTACGAAGAGGGTTAAAATATTCAAATCATACAGAAATACATAATTCAGATATTTCATCAAAAAGCTGATCATTACAATTGGTTTGATGATTTTGGGCTCAAAAATATCATTATGAGGTGAATCTGCAAAAGTTAAGGATTGGAATGAGGGGTTTGAAAGTGGATGAGTTTTTACTCGTGTAAGCATATTGTGTGTATTTACTGTGTCATCAGGTGTATCAGAGGTGGTGGTAGATGAGCTAGTTATAGGTGGAGCTCGATAAATAAATCAATGCTTGATATAGTTGATGGATCGAGGCTGAATGAAATGGCTACAATTTTAGATGAAAAAGAGCCACCATTTGTAGAAGTAGCTACTGTATTAGATAATGTAGAACAATTAATTAGTTGGTGAAGAAAATTGAGTTTCATCGCAAGACACAAATAATTCACTAATATGACCAAATGTTTGGCTAGATAATGAGATATCTAAATATACAAAGATTGTGGTGTACTAGGATCTTCGGATGAAGCTATATAAGGCTTCAAAGTCTAGTGGTCATGTGCAAGAATTGAAGGGCGAAACATAGCAGGATCATCATTTTTCTAATGAAACTCCAGGAAAGTGGTGAGGTGCGAGTCATCCAAATCTATAGAAAGTTCACCACTACTAGGAACATAAGGTAAGTAGGATTCATCAAAAGTTAAATGTCGTGATATAAAAACTTTTTGAATTTGAGGATGATAACTCCAGTATCCTTTGTGAAAATATCCTATGAATATACAAGAAAAAGTATTTAGTTGAAACTTGTTTTTATTCTGTCCTTTGAGGTAGAAAAAACAACGAAACCCAAAAACTTTCTAGGTATTGTAATCCGGTTCTTGCTCATATATCTTAAAAAAGGGAGATTGCATGCTCCAAGTAAATGTAGGCATTCTGTTGATCGAAATCACGAGAGTCATAAATGTTTCAACCCACAAAAATAATGGCAAATTTACATTAAATAATGAGGTTAGACTAGTTTCAACAACATATTTGTGCTTCCTTTTAGCCATCCCATTTTGTTCGGGAGTATGTGAATAGGAAATCTGTCGTTTAATTTCATTCGGCCCAAGTAATTTATGAACTCAAGACCATTGAATTCTCTACATCAATCAGATTGAAAAACCTTAATTTTCTTTGAAAATTGATTTTCTACTAACTTGTAAAAGATAATAAAAATAGGTAGAAATTCAGATTTCTTTTTCCACAGATAAATCCATCTAAATTGTGTGCAGTGATCCCCGAAAGGGCATAATATTTTATTTCTTGTGATGATGCTTCCTGGGTTGGTCCCCATAAATCGCTATGTTTCTTTGCTAATGGTCCGAGTTCCATTTTATTCGATAATTGGAAAGGTAACTTACAACTTTTTCCCATTTGACAACTAGTACAAACTTCAGACCTTTTATTTCAACTTTTGATATTAATTATTTTATTACTATGAAAAAAAAAACTAAAAATTCTAGTGTGTGGGTGTCCAATCTTTGATGTCATATTATATCTGAATTCACCTTAACTTTTGCATCTGTCAAAACTTCATATAAGTTCCTTCCTAAAGCATACATGCCCCGTCTTTTACGTCCCTCGGCCAGAATTATTCCTGTGCTTTTGTCCTTAATGACAAAATCCTCATTAGTAAATTCTAGTGAGCATGCATTATCCTTCACAAGCTTACTAACATAAATAAGATTCTTTTTGAGTTCGGGCACAACAAACATATCTTTTAAATAAAGAATTTTTTAATACGTTTATCTCGTTTGTGTGAAATCTGTAGGTTATCACCATTGCCGACCATAACAGAATGAATTTTCAAGATTACCCGTAGATTGCACCATGTGATTGATAGCGCCCAAGACCTTTTGATCACTAATAGCCATCGAAGCAAGTTCCTGAGGAACTTCTTGTTGTGATTGATAAGAGTAATCCCATCTGTAAAAGCAAGAGAGTGTTGTGTGATTGTTCCTTCTACAAATTTAACATAGATTAGCTTTAAGACTCTTTTTTTTGCTAATTTCCTCCATTTTGAGTTGTATTATATTATTTCTGATTGTATGGTCTGCCTTTTTGTTGTCCTCATCCATGGTAATAATTTTCGCGACCACATCCCTATGACTTTTGGGTCATGAAGGCCTTGGAAGGATCAAACGAAGTTGATGCTTCTTCCTCGTCCCCATCTTCTCTTATTTTGAGTCCCGTAAGAGCATTAACGAATTGATTAAAAGTGGAATAAGGAGGTTTGCTTAACATAACAGTTAGAAGGGTCTTATATTTGCTTCCAAGCCCTCTAGCAAAATTAATAAATTTGCTATCTTCTTTGAAAGGTTGTGTATAGCGATGTCATGTCTGAATTTACAAATAAAATTGAAAAAGAAAAATATTTTTTAAAATTCAAACGGCATCATATAATTGAAATATATAAAGTATTTAATTGCAGGGTCCATTATTTGTAAGAAAAAAAATTAACCTAGTCCGCAACTACAACAATAAAATACGCATGCCACGTAAAACTATTTGACAGTATATTAATAATATTTGTATCTAATTTAGTAACAATCCTGATGCTTTATTTTTATTTGTATTTTTACTAAATTTTAATCGGACAAGAAGTTGATTACATTTTTGAAAATTGGTGCCTGTTGGGAGCTTTTATCCTCCCCCAAGACCCAGGCGCAGTTGAACCAAACTATATGTATTTCTTCTGTTAGCATGACTATATATATTCTCACAAAATATTTAATGTCAAATCAAATGAAATGGAAAAAAAAAAAAGAAATCATGAATGAAATACAAAGTGCAATAGTAAGTAATGACTGACCTATACCCGATCTTTATTATAAAGAATCCACCTCTATAATTACTTATGCGCCAAATATTATTTACAATTTCACCAAGACATCTCTAAACCCCATAATAATAAAATAATGTGCAACAACCAACTAAAGGCACTTAAGCAGATGGTCAAAAATGATCGACGTAATCGTTTATCACAAGGTAATCGACCTAACTTAAAAAGAATTGCTGCACTGTATGTACTACCTATAAAATTTAATTAAGTTTTATGCATTGTCACGGTATAAAATATTCTATATTATCAGGTAAACTTGATTTGCTATATTGTAGATTATCTAATTTTTTCTATTTTAATTTTTATGTAAATTATTGGATAACCTGCAATAGTAAGTCAAGTTAACTGATAGTGTAGAATATTTAATGCACAGAACTTAAACTCATACCTATATTGGTAAAATGGGTACGTTCAACTTAATTTTGATGGGTTAATATAGACTGAATCCATAAACAAATGGATAATGGTGGATGCAGGATTTTTATTTAGAGAGTTCAATAAAAAGTAAGTATATTTATAGTGTTGACAAATTAGCGAATTGAACTTTATATTGAATGGGTCAAACCATATATGAGCGAGCGCAAATTAAATATTTTTAATCTAAATTAAATAATTATTATTAAAAAGTTTATTAAATATAGAATATTATTTATTTTGAAATCAATTGAATTACCACTATATTTTAATTTAATATTTTATAAAAATTCATAAATTATAAGGTGATGTCAATATGAGGTAAAATTAGTAGACACCACAGCTTGACTGAAGTAAAAATGACAAGATAAATAAAGTCATCCATCAAATTCAATCTCAGCTCTTATGGAAAAATCTGAAGCCCCTAAACCGCTACACTACTCACTGTTGTTATGTGTGGATATATATATCGTAAATTAAAAAATTAGACTCTATTTACACAATATAATTTTTCGCGTGAGGGAATTCGATCCCCTCGACTTCATGTGGGCCCGACTCTTTAGATGGGGTATTGACATATCTAAAAATTACTTGCTCTGAAATGAGTCAAAATATTGATCATTATAATCAGGAGTGACTCAATAAAATTGGTGACCTAAAGCCAACTTTAATGGGTGATCTTATATTTCTTTTGCTCAATATTTTCTTAAAAAGATAACTTATAAATCTATTAATATAAAGACTGAATATCGTCCTCTCTTAATTAGAGATCTTGGATTAAAGCTATCAGCCTCAAAAGTTTAAAAAATCATACTAGAGAATTCTTTCCTCTTTAATCAATTTTGCGTGTCTGAAGATCGAATTAATAAAAAAATTCAATACAGCAACCAAGCATCAGATGGAAAAAAGTTGGGCCCCGCTTTAGTTACTTGACATCTGTCTGGTCTTGATCATAGCTCAACCCTCTTAATTTTTACTAGTCTTTTTTTTATAATTCTCAAGTTATTATAAAATTATTATTTTTTGATTGTTAAGATGATATATAATATATCAAATAATCTTTCTGAAAATATTTTGACAAGATTTTATTTGACTTATGAATTTGGGTTAAATATCAACTCAAATTTAAATGGGAACAAAAAAATGCAAAAATACAGGAGTTGTAGACCATAATTACACAATTACACAGTGTAACATAGATTACAAAGAATTATAGTATCTATTGTGTATCTCAGATGCATCTGTTAAGATCGTGTATCTGTGTTTCATCAAATACACGTTTTATACAAGAAAAAAATATGTATCTTCAGATACCCGTGTATTTCTTATGTTAGGCGTTCTTAGAACATGTATCTTCACATACCCGTGCATCTGAAGATATAACAATATTTTATATTTTAATTTTTTAAAATTACGTATGGTATATAAATTACGCACTGATATTTGTCTAAATCGGTAATCTTTCCTTAATTTATCCAAACTTGAGGAGGTTATAGTCTTATAAGCTCATTTTGAGACCGAAAATTAAATTAAGTTAAACAAGCAACAACACATAATGTGATCTCAGTCCCATTGGTTTATAAGTACCAAAGGAAATCCGATGCACTCTCTTTTTATTAGTGGAGCAACATACTTAGCAGATTAACACTAAATTTTCATATTTTAGATCAATACTAAACATATATACATTTTCCACAGTTAAAACGTACACTAATAATAATGCTTACTAGTAAGAGTTGCAAAAGCCAAAATAGAGTCCCATTGTGGTGATCGATGGCGGCTGATAATACATTGTATCATGGCAGAAATTAAACCTGTGCATGTCCGAGGACTCACAGAGTACGTACAAGAAACACAAGGAATGGAAGTTGTAAACAATGGGCAGGAGACAAAGAATGAATCAACTATTTCAATACCGCTACGGGCCATTCACACTTTTTTGTGCTTTAATTAGTCATATAAAATTACTCCATCCATTATTTTAATACGTTATATTTGGATTAGCACACTTATTATGAAAATGGTGATTAATATGACATATAAAGAAGTAAATTCACAAAAAAGTCTATATATATATATATATATATATATATATATATATATATGTTATAAATGTATTTACATTATAGTGAATGTTTATATAGATAATATCTATCAAAATCTAATAGGATCTATCAAGATCTAGTTGATATTTATCAAGATTTGAAGTATCTGTCTTTTTGCTTTAGTAACTAGAAGTAAATTTCCCGTATAAATAGAAACGATTCCTTCATTGTAAATCATCCTCAAGGATCTCAATAGAATCCCTCAAGAGAAATAACAATTAGTCTCTCTACTCTTCTTCTTTATTCTTTGTTGGTTTACAACACGTTATTAGCATGAGAATTTAATTACTGACTAGATGGGCTAGTAGTCTTTCTAATAAACCAGGTAATATATTCCGATATAACTCTATCCCGTATGCTGTCTACTAACCAATTAAGATATCAATTTTGGTGCAGTATGGAAGCCATTCAATAATATTATTATAAGGAGATTATGAGGTATGTCCTTAATTTGTTTTTACTCGAGCTTTGCTGGTAAGATATATTAGTTTTGACTTGTGTATAAAGGCAGTGAAACAACACAGTGATTTAAATCATATACTGAATTATATTGATTATAACACGTATGATGCTCTAATCAAATATCGGTGCTGCTCATATGCCATGGAAAAGTTTCACACAAAAGAATATGTGATGCAGGCATTGTTTTATTTGGATACTTTGAGCCAAATTATACCTGCCCTTCCGGAGAAGACTTGTTTAAAGCTTGACGAGTTGACAGGTTATTAAATTCTATATTTACTTGGGAGTTTTTGGTATATTTTTCAACTACTATTATTGATGAATTATTTTTGTATTGAGGAGAAACGACACTCGCTAGTATTAATTCATTGGACATTTAAATATGATAGGCACTATCTAAAGATAATTTATTTGAAAATTTAAGTTTGCACTACGTAGTAATTTGGAATTATTTTGAAAGGTTCGAGGCTAAGATGGTGAATTCAAATCTAATCGCACCAAAGCATAAGACATTGGTTAGAGTCCCGATGCACCATGATGATAAAATATTGGGTTCAAGTTCCATCGATTTATACCTAAAACGCTTTTATATGAATAAGACGTTTGAGTTTGAATCTCAATGCACCATATTGATGATACTATAATGGTTAAGGCAAAATAATATGTATTTAATGAAAAGTCATGAGACATGTCCCATTGAATATGCTCCTTTCTCTAAAGTGAATGGGGTAGCATTGCATAATATGTCTGAAAGAAGACAAATGATTGAATGTACGAATATACGCGTAGAGGGACAATATGATAATGATCATTAAAAGTGATGATATTTTTACACGCTTATTATGATTATAAGATATGTTAGAGGAAAATTCTCTGCAATCACATGTATGCCTCGATTTGCTTCATGAAAGAGGTTATAAGCTATCAAAATTTGATAGACTTAAAACATAATTATATTCCATTCCTGAGGAATGATAATTTAGATTGTTTCAATACAAACGTGCACTTAATTGTGATATTATCATAACTCACCTCCGAAAGAGGCTGTATTGAGAAGTGTTATTTTGAAATCTACTTCTGAAGTAATAAATCTAAAATTTATTCATATAATAGTAAATAAAAAATTTACTAAAGTAAAAGGTACATGTCATGGTAAACTTGGAGTTTGCTAGAGTAAAAATTCATAAATTGACATGAACGATTGCGACATCTCAAAGATGTGCATACTGGGTATTGAGCATATATTGAAGAATTAGAAAATTCTTCATTACTTTTATGTCGCTTGTTCTCATGATAAGTTGGTTGGACCAACTAATTTTGGGATTGGATCCCTTAAAAATTACTGAAAATTATAAAAGGTGAATAAGGGCTCGTTCACCTATCATGTGATATGTTGAAAAGATGCGTCAATAAGATGATCACATGTACATTTATTGTCAACCTGCAGTTTGAAATTCATAAAGTTGCTTGCTCAATAAAATTGAGTCAAGAGCATAAATTTCAGATTGTATAATCAAGGCAATTCATCTTGATGATGATGGTTTGACATTGAATGCCTTCGATAAATAGCTAAACCATTATTAATGAGAACAAAGCTTCATGTGTTGGTCTGAAATATGATATGTTGCATACAATAGCATTTGTATGCATTAGACTAATAAATTATGATTATTTCTTCCCTCTCAATCGGTTCAAGGTCAGGAACCAACTATTTCATCTAATAGTTTTGATGTGCGGTATACGATTAATGAATATACCATGATGCACAAAGAATAATTCCTCAAAGAAGATGGAGGATGTATATTAGTTTTTCTAACATAAGAGAAGATTATAAGAGTCTATGAAATATGTTAGGAATTATCACCAGATCCTCATTCAAAAGATAATTCAAGTCAAATGTCAAAAGCATATCATATTTAAGCTGTAAGTGCTCCTATTTTGTGTCCCTGAAGGATAAGGTCTATGCATGTGTGAAGCGTGGTAGACCAATCGTTCCAAATAAAATAATCCTTAAAAAGAATAAGAAGCAAACAATCATAATAAGAAGATAATTTGCTCTTGAAGAGCATACGACATAATATTTCATGAAACCTTATGAGAGGTTTAGGTACCTAAAAATAATGAAGTGATGAGATCTCAAAATGATATATCATTAATATCTTTGATATAATATTGGCGCAATATTGCGAAAGATTACGAGGATCTAAATTCTACGTTAATTTAAGTATGCCGACGTAGAAATATTTATCAAGTGACATGAAAAAGTGCATCTTGATAAGTGAAAACTTATTTGATTTTCACTCCACACACTTGAAGATGTCACACATGAAATGTTGAATACTGTCACTTGACAAAATATATCTTACAAATACTACAAAGCCTGATATAACCTTTTCGATTAATTTGTTAGCAAGGTATAGTTTTGCTCCTACTAGGAGACATCTAAATGTGATCAAACACATGGTATTATATTATTCTAAAGACTGTAATCTCTATTTTATTGATTTTTCTGATGATGGATATTTATTTAACCCACATAAATCTCGATCTTAAATATGCAATGTGTTCATATGTGGGATACTGCCATATATTAGAGATATACAAAGCAGTCTATATAGTTCTTCATTGAATCATGCTGAGATAATAACTATTTATGAAGCAAGCCGAGAATGTGTATGGTTGAGGTCCATGATACATCTCATTCAAAAAAAATGTGATTTGAAATGTGACAATGTACCCGTAGTTTTATACAGAGATAATGCAGCATGCATAACACATCTTAATGGAGTATTCATATAAGGAGATAGAACGAAGCACACTTCATCAAAGTTTTTCTACATACACGAGCTACAAAAAAATGGTGATACTAACGTGCAACAGATTAGTTCAAGTGACAATGTGGCTAATTTATTCACCAAGTCTCCTCCAATTGCAACTTTCAAGAAGATGGTGCACAAGATCGAGATGCAAAGATTCAAGGATATTCTCATTAGGGGAAGTTAATAGGTGTTGTAATTTTTTTCCTTACGAAGTTTTGTCCCACTGTGTTTTTCTTGTAAAATTTTTAATGAGGCAACCTATATTCGTATTATTAAAGATGTGTACTCTTTTTCCTTCGTTAGATTTTTTTTTCATTGAATTTTTTCTAGTAAGATTTTAACGAGGCACATTATCTATCAATTAGACATTCAAGGGGGAGTGTTATAAATGTATTTACATTATAGTGAATATCTATATAGATAAGATCTATCAATATCTAATTAGATCTATCAAGATCTAGTTGATATCTATCATGATTTGAAGTATCTGTCTTTTTGCTTTAGTAACTAAGAGTAAATTTTTCCTATAGATAGAAGGACTTCCTTCATTGTAAATCATCCTCAAGGATCTCAATAGAATCCCTTAAGAGAAATAACAATTACTCTCTCTACTCTTCTTATTTATTCTTTGTTGTTTTATAACAATACACACACATACACACACGGACCCGGAGTTTTCTAACCCTGGTGAACCCATAGAGCCTCCTATTGCTGAGCCTTATTATCTGTTGCAGGAGGATGGAGAGAGGCTAAGGGAGCTCAATGAGCGTCTTTCCTTTTATACTTTCAGGTGTCTCCTGCTCGAGAATATTTACTGCAGAGCCTTGGAGTAACTAATAAAGTTGTTGCCATGTGACCAGGAACGTCATGGGTTAAAGCCCTCGAAATAGGCTTTGGCAAAAATACAAGGTAAGGCTGCATACAATACACCCTTGTGGTGGGACCTTTTCCCAGATCTTGCGCATAGTGGAAGCTTTAGTGCACCAGACTGACCTTTTTATTTATTCTTGAGGCCTAATTTCAAACGGAACTAAATATAGAGGAAGCCCTTTGTTTGGACAGAGTGCAAGAGGCGTCTCCTTTTGAGAAAAGACACCAACTAGATTAGGGGAACTCTTCTATCCGTTTGGGAAGCCATTATCTTTGGACACCTACTATTGGACCACCTATCTCAAATAGAAAACTATGGAACCCACCGTAGCCTGCCTTGTAAAAGGGTTTTAAAAGCGATTGCTTAGCAGGTCTTAGCACACTGGACTTTGAATCAATTAAAAAAAAGAGATACTAGTAGAGCTCTTCTATCTGAATTGTGAAAATTTCTCCCCAAGATGCAAAACTAACAAGTCTATTAGAAAGTCGAATTAGCAACTTTCATTTTGAGAGGCCTTTAGAACTTTCTTGGGTTCTATCTAGATAACTATCTCATATTATATATGGCGATTCAACGAAGAGTAATTTTTTAACTAAGGGGTGCTGATTGACACCCGTAAATGGCATGTGGCTCCGCCATTGACACTGTTCTTATTAATTGATGTTTAGTTAGTAGATTTTGAAATAATATGAAGAATAAGTAATTAATGATAAGGGTAAAATATGAAAAGAAATAATTTTTTTTAATATATTAAAAGTGACAAGTAAAAATGAAAATTTATTTTTAAAATAGTGAATAAGTAAAAATGAATGGAGAGGTCAACTTATATGCATTTTTCATTTATCACAACAAAGGGACTCATGCACTTTTCAATGTTAAAAACTTTAAATCATCAATGGAAATTAATTTGTTATAACAAACAATTGCTTATTTTATAGTAGGTAATAGTTTTGCGTATTAAGAAGAGTTACTTGTAATTATTTCAGATGATCTGATCTAGAGAGACTGTTTTTATAAGAAATGAGTTTTTCTTTTTTCTTTTTTAAGTGTAGCTTAGAAAAAAGAGTTGAGTTAAATATTCTTTTGATTTATACATGAACATTATTTTATATTGTTAATATATATATAAAAATATATAGATATAATTTTCACAAAAAATATTATTCCCTATACATTCTACTTTATTTATCATTATTTGAAGTGTGAGGATTAAATTTAATCTAATGTTTAATGTGTTTACATATAAGATCTCCATGTTTTGCAATAGAATGAATATTTAAAACTACATGATAAAATGTTCTAACTGATACAAATGAACAATATTAAATATTAGACATATATACGACTTAAAATAATAAATTTATCACATAATATATATATATATATATATATATATATATATATATATATATAGCATTTATTAACTAAAAAAATTTGAGTGGGGCTTGCATGACGCAGTGTGGTGTTTGGAGCTGGGCGTCATAACGATTACATAATCGCTTGCGAGGACTAGCTAAGATGATGTTTGACCAACTTGAACTTATGTAACACAATTTTTCATTATTTCCTTCGTTTTAGAATAAATGATGTCTTTTTATCTCTTCATTTTATTTTAAATAAAAGATTTTCACATAATCAAAAAATAGTAGTGACAGTTCTTTTTAGTTTTATCCTTATTCAAACAAAATTCTTTTTAATTTTATCCTTATTCAAACAAAAAAAATATTACATAAGAGATTACTAATCTTTTTCTTTTTCAGGATATTTATATTCAGAGTAAGTAAAAGTATATTTTAGTTACTTTCAAGGAATGAATAATTCAAAGTACCCAACTGTTACTAATATTTTTTTAGGGTTAGATTTGTCCTTGCACTCACACAAGTTATATTGAACTTTGTTATGCGTTTCTTGTTATAAAATAAAAACAAAATATCAATATCAAATTTAAAGAAAGGAGAAGACAAGTTTAGAGAATTTTAGTGTTATTTTTGTTTACTAGTTGAATTTATATATAAAAATTTATAAAAAGGTGATTATTTATAAACCACCAAACTTGTTCCCTAATCTTGTTAAGCTTGACATCAAGTTGACAATTTGATCAATTAACTTTGGTGTTAAAATTCAATTTGAACAAGTAACTTTTGTATTCAAGTCCAATTTGAATAAGTAATTTTTGGTGTCAATGTTCAAAGTGAAATAGATGAATCAAATGACTGAAGAAGATATAAAAATAATAACAAAGGAAGAATATTTAAATGATGAAGGAACAGAACAAAAAATAATATTTGACAGTAACATATTTGATGAAATAAAAGGAAAAGAATTAGACTTAAGTGTAGAAAAAGTATTTAAAATACCAACAATAAGAAATCTATTTACTAAGAAAAAAGAAGAATATTATGTAGTATGCCAAAAGGAACATGTAATAGACTGTATATATGCAAAAGGTGAAGCTAGTATACCACTAGTAACAAAAAGAATAATTAATAAAGAGATAAATGATATAAAAAGTAGAGACCCAATAAAATATGTACACCTTGGAGGTACAGAGATATTAATAAAAGCATGTTTTAGAGAAGGAATAGATACACCAATAGAATTATATTTAGCAGATGATAGAATTATAAAACCTATAGAAAAAAGCATAATAACTGCCATAAAAGAAAATTTAATATACCAAAAATTTAAATTTATAATAAGTGCAAATTATTCAGTAGCAATAACAGATAAAAATATAGATAAATCATTAGTATTTTATTGGAAAATATCAGGAATAGAATTAACCCAGGAAGTAAAATATTTACAGCAAGATGCAAAAATTTATATGTATTAACAACAAAACATAAAATAACAGAAAAAATAAAGATTACCAAAATACAAATAGAAAGTCCATTCGAACAAATTGTAAAAACAATAGATTATAATGATTATAGCTATAGAGACATAGATATAGAAGAAAATTTAGGAATAGTAAATGATAGAATAAGTACAACGAAAAGAATAGCTGATGAAAAACCAGAATCATCAAGCTCATAAAAAAGAACAAGTTATGAAATGAATTCAACAAATAATTTTTTATTGACTATTTATTTTGGTGTCCATTTGTCATATTCATTCTTTAGATTATATCTTTTAAACTTATTCTTATAATATGTAGGTTTTCTTATTTCTGATGTTCTAGGTATTATATTTTCATCTTCTTTTTTATCAAGAGTATTTATTTCTGTGTTGATATTTTCTAAGTTTTCTTCATTAATTACTTCTTGTTTTTCATTGATTTCTAAATTTTTGTATTTATTAATATTTCTGTATATATTTCACTATCTTTTGAATCGTAATTATCTGTCTCTTCAACATCTATATTATTTATTTCTAATTCTTTGTTTTTTATTTCTTTATTGTTTATTTCTAATTTTTCTTAAAATTGATTTATCTTGTTTAGTAATTTTTGTTCTTTATCTTTTTCTTCCTTTTCCTTTTGTCTTTGTTCATACAAATCTTTTAACATTTGTAGCTCTTTTTCTAATTCAGCAATCCTACTATTTTTAGTTTCTTCTATTTTTCGTATTTCTTCGGTAGTTTGTTGTTTTATTTTTTCTATTTCCTTTTTCCTATCTATTTCTTCATTTTCTCTTTCTATTCTTACCATAGCTGTCAATTTATCTTCTAATTTTAATTCTTCTTTTTCTAACATTAAATATAAATGTTCACCTATTTTCTTATATCTTCTTCCTAGATTAGAAAATATGATATTTTTAATCCTTCGTGATTTTCATATATTTTTTCATCTATTATAAATTTTTCTTTGTTCATTTTATTGTGAATAGTTCATGTTGATATATATATATATATATATATATATATTCTAAACTATCTATTTGTGATTCTAATTTTGATATTTCATCTTTTTGTGTATTTATTGAGTTTTCACTAACTCCGGCAAATATATTATAATGTATTCTTTTTATTCTTATTTTTAATTCTTTACGTTTTTCAGAAATAATTTATTTTAGTTCTTTGTATTTTTGTACTTTATTCATTTAAATTATATTTATAATATTTTGATGGATATCTAAATCTAATTTTATCATAATTTGGTGGTATGTGTCTCATTCTTCTAGATTTTAAATGGATTATTAATTTTACTTCAATACTAGATATTAAGGTAATTAGGTAGACTAATCTTTGTGGGTTTTCTTTTGTTTTATTTAGACTTATATATTCTGAATAATTAGTAATTAAAGATTTTTTAACTTTTCTAAAAGCTTCTCTGTTTTTAAATGGTCTTCTCATAATTAATCCAATCCAATCTAAATTCAAATATAAATTCAAACATATATGCTACTGCTGTATTTTTTAAATAACTGTGCTCTGATACCATTAATAGGGGGTGCGGATCTATACAGATAACTAACTTGTGAAATAGTTCTATTATATGTATAATGAATCTATTTTTCTTTATGCGTGGATATTTCTTAAATTTAGTTTCAATATCTTTTAATGATTTATTCTTTTCGTAAGATGTATTCATTAATTTGTGTAATTTATTATCCTATTGAAATTTTAACAATTTCTGTGTAGTATTTTATTCCGACTTTGCTATATTCAATGCGTAGGTTTATGTTCTTTATCTGATTAACTAGTATTTATTGTTCATGTATAGGTAATTTTCCGTCTATATTAAATAATTTTTCATATGTATTAAATAAATCATTATCTGCATCTAAGGTTAATTTCATTAGAAGTAATTTTTCTTCTAGTTGTCTTTTTTCTATTTCAAGTTGATTTCTGTAATTAACTTCTTCATATATCCAATTTTGCCTTTCTCTAATTTTTTTTTATATATTCTAACATTTATTTATTCTGAATAATATCCATCTGAATCTAAGTAATATTGATATTCATAATATATGTGTAAGTTTTCTATACTGTTTAATAATTCTTCCTCTTTATAATCTTGTAATTTTTCCCATATTATTTTCTTTATGTCTATAATTTCTATATCTCTAAGTATATATAAGATTAGGACTTTAAGATTATCTATCATTTAAAATTGACTAAATATTTTATTATAATATTTTGTAGTTGTTTGTTTTAGTCTTAGTAGTTCATGCATATTTTTATTAAGAAATTCTATATATTTTATATCTTTAGTTTCCATGTATTTGTCTATATTTACTTACATCTGTTTTTCTATTAACTGTATGTTTCTCATATCTTTTTCCAAAAATTCTAGATATATGTAATTTATCATGGTAAGTATTTGTAAGAATAGTTAGGTAGGTATGATATGTAATTTATTCTAGTCATATAATATCTACCAAATGCTTTTTCTTATAAGATTTTTCTTATATCTACTACTTTTATATCCTTAAGTGCATACAAAATAAGTATTTTAAATTTATCTACCATCACATCAGATAAATAATTATTCATTTTCATAAAATTGTTATTTTCAAAATATTTCCTTCAATCATGTACATAACAAAATATGGTCATCTTAAATTACTATATACTAGATTATTCTTAAATAACATGTTCTTCGATCACTATTAGCATGGTAATTTGGATACTTTTCCCTTAAACAGCGCCTCTACTCTGGTTACTCCCCACCACGGCTTTTTGCCTCATTGGTTTCACCTTTAGGATGGCATAGTTCTTAGGGATTTTTCTCCGTTTCCACTTTGCTAATAAACTTCTCAACATATTATTCTTCGAATAATTCTACCATAAAGTAACTAACATGAATTTATTTTATCATACCATGATTATTGGGAATTATGAATTTAGCTATTCATAATCATAAATAAATATACCTGTTTGGGTAGGTTTGATATTTCTGAGGTTTGTTCCTCCATAGCTTTTTCCATTGAAATAAATCTGTTTTTTAATAACTAAGTAAAATATTTGTTGCGGACAGGAGAGTGGTATTGTCTCTCATTAATGACATTCAAACATATATATGTCACATGACATCCATATTATATAACACCTCTCTTGAATGTCCATTAATAGATAATATGCCTTGTTAAAATTTTACTAGAAAAATTCAGTGAAGAAAAGCCTAGTAAAGAAAAAAGAGTACACAGCTCTTGTAATATGTCTTAAGTGTTGTCTCACTAGAAACTTTACCAAGAGAACCTAATTAGGACAAAACCTTCGTTAAGAAAAAAAGAGTACAACGCGTATTTCACTCTTCCTGATGAAAACTTTATTTGATATTTGCAGATGACACATTTCATCCTATATCTCAGTTTCTGAAATATTGATGTTGAAAATTCCTTAGTGACCTGATTCGCCATTTTCAGCTAATTAAATTTGTTGAACATTTTTTTTCACCTTTTTGTCAAGATCATGAGTGAAGAAGAATTTGGTGAAATATGTTTATTCTGTTTTCTTTAATTTATCCTTCCTTCCGCGGAGCTATACTCCGAACTAAATGATGCTAAAAATATATATATATATATATATATATATATATATATATATGATCCCTTATAACCTATGATGGTGCTGTAGTTTTGGAACTTAGAGACTGCTACTAACAGTATCTGCCTAACTAACAGGGGAGCCGTCATCCTTACGTTCACTTGATGAATGCTACACATGACTTCCAACTGAATGACGCAAGCAAATAGTGAACTCTTGAAAAATAGCCACATATGCATAATCTGCAAAGCACAAACATTTCAACTGGTTCATGTACGAAATCCTTGTTATCGGGTGTTCATAACCCACCAACTTGACTAATCCACTGAACTTGATAATAATTTAAAAGTTGATCATAATAGAAAATTCTATACTTTAATTTAAAGCTTACTGATTGATCAAAATAAGGAAATTTATGATTTTTGAACATGGAAGATGACACTCCCAAGGGAGGACATGTATTCATGGTATAATTACAAAGTAAACTAAAGAAATTACACAAACTTTATATTTGACTTGGAATCCAATTTGAAAGGAAAGTAAACTTGGGGATTTAGAAATCTTTGGGATTCAATAGGTGGAAGGAACCCATTGATGAAGTCCTATATACTTGAAGATGGAAGTCTTGGAGAAATCCTTAGAATTAAGCTTGTTCTTGAGAAACCCTAACTTGCTTTGGAGGAGAATAAAATTTCTTCTTTTTGGCTAAGTGCAAGGATTCTGAGTTTATGGGAGGTTAGGGTAATATTTACCCTCAATAACTGATGTTGGAGTGCCCAAATGGCATGGGTTTAGGATTAAAAGAATTAGAATTAACCAAAGATCCCTTCATAAATCGTGCATGAAATGATTGGTTCCAATCGTAATGACTCAGGCTATGACTCATTATCATTGATCACGAGTCCTGTCTTGGAGACGTGACCTGGGGAACTAATCCTTAGGTCCTTACTATTCTGACAATAACTTCCCTCCTGATGACTCATTGGGTTTGATCAAGAGTCATTGGGAGTAATCATTATCGGGGAATTAATTTTTTGGTTTCTTTCTGTTGTGATAACGGGTCTACCTAACGAATCGTTAGGACTGATAATGAGTCATTTAATGGACTCGTCACCACGGGTCTGAATTTATGGGGTACCTCACCATGTGACAATGAATCCACATAATGACTCGTTACGTCTGGTAATAGGTTGTTACCTGAGTCATTGGCACTGACAGTTTGACAGTCCCTTAGTTAACTTGCCATATCTTTTTGCAACGATACCAGCCCAATGTGGGACTGGTGGCCTTGGAAAACTAATTTAACATCCTATTTGGTGATGGGTCTAGATATGAAAACTTAGGGTATTACAATATCTCCTCCTTGAGATTATTTGTCCTTGAGTGAAACTGATCGAGCTAAGTGACTAGGGTAGAGCTGAAATTTTGCACTGAACACTTATAAGCTGAACTATGAACTGATATCTGAACTTATGAATACATATGAGATAAAGATGGATAGATAACTAAGATAGAAATGAAAGAATTAATTAATATAAGAAACTATTACGTCAAGTTGGAACTGGATTGGAAGAGAAAAGATGGGGGTACTTGGTTATCATATTCTTCTCTTCTTCCCAAGTAGCTCCCTCAACTGACGGGTTTCTCCGTAGAACCTTTACCAAGGCGACCTCTTTATTCCTCAACCTACGAATCTGACAATCAAGTATCTCAACCGAGACTTCTTCGTATGAGAGGATATTGTCCACGTCAATCCTTTCTAAAGGGACTACTGATGCTGGGCAACCAATATATTTCTTTAACAAAGACACATGGAGTAATGGATGCACTGATGCAAACTCTGCAGGAAAATCCAACTCATAGACTACCTTACCATAACGACTCAAAATCTTGTAAAGTACAACGTAGCGGGGACTGAGCTTCCCTTTCTTACCAAATCTATTCACCCCTTTCATGGGAAAAATCCTCAAGTAGATAGAATCACCAACATCAAACTCAAGCTCCCTTCTTCTAATATCTGCATAAGATTTCTGACGATTCTAAGCAGTCTTCAACCTTTCCTTAATTAGCTGAACTTTTTCCATTGGCTCATACAAAGAATCTAGCCTTATCAAAGAAGCTTCAACAACCTCAAACCACCCAATAAGAGATCTATATCTTCTACCATAAAGAACCTTAAACGAGCCCTTTTGAATACTGGAGTTTGAATACTGGAGTGATAACTGTTGTTATAATCAAACTCAATCAAAGGTAAGTAGTCATACCAACTACCCTTGAAATCAATCTCACACGCCCTTAACATATCCTCTATGATCTGAATGGTCCTCTATGCTTGAATACCTGTGTGCGGGTAAAAAGTTGTACTAAGATGAACTTGGGTACCAAGACCTTTCTGAAAAGCCTTCAAAAAATTAGAGGTAAACTGGGTACCTTTATCTAAAATAATGGTCAAAAGGACTCCATGTAACTTCACCAACTCTCTAAGATAGAGCTAATAATAATCTTCAGCTGAAACTAAAGTATTAACTAGCAAAAAATGAGCTGACTTAGTTATTCGTTCTATGATAACCCAAATAGAATCATGTTGATGATGAGTACCAGATAACCTTATGACGAAGTCTATATTCCCCGCTTCCCACTTTCAATTAGGGTTGCTGAATTCTTGAAGCATACCATTAGGCCTTTGGTGCTCAACCTTAACTTGCTGGTAATTTGGCTACTTAGCTACGAATTGTGAAATTTCATTATTTATGCCAATCCACCCATAGACTTTTTATAAATCACGGTACATCTTAGTGGCACCTGGGTGAATAGAACATTGCAAATCGTAAGCCTCTACTAATAGCTGCTGCCTCAAATCAACCATATTCAGAACATATAATCTACCTTGAAAAAGAAGAACATCATCTCCTCCTTGGGAGAAAACCTCAACCTTCTGACTTCAAATCGCTCCTTCAACTTAAGCAAAAAAATAGGATCTCTATCTTGCTTTTGCGTCACTTCAGCAACCAAAGAAGATTCTAAACCTAAATACTACCTTTGGCCGAGTTAACCAACCGAAATCCCAACCTAGCAAGATGATGAACCTCATGAATTAAATATTTCTTATCATTCTCTACGTGAGAAATAATACCTATCAACAATCTACTAAGAGCGTCTTCTACCACATTGGCCTTACCTAGGTTATACAAGACACTCATATCATAATATTTCAACAACTTTAGCCACCTTTTATGACAAAGATTTAGATCTTTCTGACTGAAAAAAATACTGAAGACTCTTGTGATCAGTGAATACATCAACACAAACCCTATTGAGATAATGCCTCTAAATTTTTAAGGTAAAGATAACTGCCACTAACTCGAGATCATGAGTTGGTAGTTCTTCTCATGTAGTTTGAGCTATCTAGAGACATATCCTATAACCTTGCCCTGCTACATCAAAACACAACCAAGACCAACTCTGAAAGCATTGCAGTAAACCACAAAACTATATGAACCCTCTATTAAAGTTAGAACTGGAGCGGAGATGAGTCGAGTCTTCAACTCCTAAAAACTCTTCTCGTAAGAATTGAAACAATGAAGTTTTACTTTTTTCTGAGTCAATATGGACATGGGAGAGGCAATAGATGAAGATTCTTCAACAAATCACCTATAGTAACTGACTAAACCCAAGAAACCCCTGATCTCTAATGGAGATATGGGTCTAGGCTAGTTTCTTACTGCGTCGATCTTTTAATGATCAGCTTGAATGCCTCCACCAAAAGTGATATGACCAAAAAATGATACTGATTTCAACCAGAATTCACACTTACTAAACTTTACGAATAACTAGTGATCTTTAAGAGTCTGCAAGACTATCCTCAGGTGATCTGCATGTTCACCCTCACTCCGAGAATAAACAAGGATGTTATCTATGAAGATTATAACAAACATGTCCAAGTACTATTTGAACACTCTATTTATCAAGTTCATAAAAGCTGCAAGAGCATTGTTAGTCCAAAAGACGTACTACAAATTGAAAGTGACCATATCGAGTTCTGAACATTGCCTTTGGAATGTCACAATCTCTGACTCTGAGCTAATGATAGCCAGACCTGAGGTCTAACTTAGAGAAGAAGTGTGCACCCTAAAGTTAGTCAAATAAGTCATCAATCCTAGGGATGGGATACTTATTCTTGATTGTGACTTTATTCATCTAAGAGTATTTGATGCATATTCTGAGAGAATCGTTTTTCTTGCTCACGAATAAAATTAGAGCACCCCATGGAGAGACACTTGGCTTGATGAAACCCTTATCTAAGAGACCTTTCAATTGATCTTTTAATTATTTAAGCTTAGTTAGATCCATTCTATAAGGTGGAATTGAGATTGGCTGGGTATCTAGAAGGAGATCTATTCCAAAGTCAATTTTCCTCTTGGAAGAAACTCTGTACAGATCTTCAGGAAATACTTCTGGAAATTCATCTACTATGGGAACTGGTTTAAGACTTGAGATTGTAGAATTTGAGTCTTTGATTCAGACAAGATGATAGATGCACCCTTTTGCGATCATTTTTCTTTCCTTAAGAAATGAAACAAAATGACCTATAGGCATTGAGGTATTGCCCTTCTACTCTAAGATTGGATTATTTGGAAACTGAATCTGGACAATTCTATTTCTAGGATCAACTAAGGCATATCAAGAGTAGAGCCAATCCATGTCAAGAATGACATAAAAATTGGTCATCTCTACTTTTACAAGATTGAGTGAAGTGACTTTCTAGGATACTGTGACAGGGAAATTTTTGTATACACATCTAGCTATGATTGAACTATCAACTAAAGTAGAAACTTAGAAGAGTTCTTCTACTATTCAAGACTGATACAAAAATATATTGCTATAAAGGGATTCACGAAGGAAAGTGTCGCTTCGGGGTCTAATAATGCATACACTTGAAGATGAAAAGCTTGTAAGGTACCAATAACCATATCAGGAAAACCCTCTCGATCCTGTCGAATTTGAAGAACATGAATCCTATTCTGACACTGTCCACTAGTTGCACTAGAAACAATACCCTGCCAAGGCAGGCGACCTGCTAGAACTGATGAGGAGTTAGTCTGACCCTACCGACGATTATTCCGACCTCTCTGCGTAATCGTTGGGCAGTACCTTATCCTGTAGCCTGACTTGACACACCTAAATTATGCATCGCTACTAGCTACTACTCACCCTTGTGGTTTTTACTACACCTCTTGCATACTGTGTTGGTGTAGCCACTATTTATACTGCCTTGATACTCAGATCCTGGCGCTCGATCATGAGTTTTCTGTCTGAACTTGGTTATTAGAGCACTGACAAAAGATGGGGATGGAAGTGAAGATTTTTGGCAGAGCCAAGAATGATTCGCACCATTTGACCTCAGTTGAGAGTAACTAAAACTATAATTCTAGCCCTTTTATTCTCCTTTTCCTTCTCTTTGAGCTTCCCCTCCTCAATTTGCTGAACATATACCATCAACCTAGAGGTGTCTATGTCCTTAATCATAATAGATATTCTACACTCCTTAACTACCTCCTTAGAAATACTAAACAAAAACTTACTCATTCGATCCCTAAAATTAGCCACCACAGTTGGAGCATACCTTGCCAATTGAATAAACTCAATGAAATACTTCTTAACACTCATACTTTCCTGCTTTAAGTTTATGAACTCCTGCACTTTGGCTTCCCTCAACTCAAGCAGGAAAAACCTATCTAGAAATGCGGCAACAAACTCATTCCCTATACCGTCCTTGCATTTATATCTCTATGTTCCTTCTAATACTTGAACAAGTATGAGCCACTCCTAGTATTTTTTAAGTGGCTAGGTCAACACTCTCAATGAAAGTAATACCCATAGTATCAGTCACCTTTTAAACACTATCCAAGAATTCTTGTGGATCCTCCTTAGACCTAGACCCAAAGAATGCTGGCGGATTTATTCGAGTAAAATCCTAGATTCTAGATGTTTTTGTATTCACTACTGAGTTTCTTGGGGAAACAATCTACTGGTTATCCTGAGCAACTATGGATTAGGCTAGCACTATGAAATCAACCCTAAACTAGCATGAGAGATCTGCTCATTTAGAGGGTCTTCGAAAATTGGCGGTTGCTTATTGGTTCCCACTCCTTCTTCCATTAGTTCTCTTAAGAGGTATTGTCTATAAATGAATAGAGGATAAGTTAGAAGAGAAATTTTAAGTATAGATCACCCTCAATCATATGATATGAATCATGAAAAAAGTGTGTCTTCCTAAAATATTTTGTAGTCTCTCGCCCATAAGTGTGGTGCGTTTCACACCTATGAACAAGACTTACTTAATGCGGATTTAAAACACCCAAGGACCCTTTAAACCTATTGTTCTGATACTAAATTTGTTATGACCGAGACTACCCCTAGTTGTAATATGATGCCTAAGGTCACAAGTGACCCTAAGCTAATCCATGACCTAGCATACACTTAAATACTGAAGAAATTATCCAAATATTGAAATAACTAGTGTAAATCATAATAATGTAAAATTGAATATCAATCATAGATGAAAATAGAACTTTCTAACAACCCAATAAGCTGAAAATCTAAATATTTGTCTAAAAGCCTCTAAAATATACTGAGTTGTTGGGACAAGCCCCCAACTACCTACAACTGACTGAAATTGAAATAAACTGACTATACAATAATGAATTAATAACTAGCCCTCAAATGATGAGGACTTACCCAAGCTACTATTAAATGCGGGCGAGAATATGCTATGTGCAGTCCGGGTACTGAGCATCTGAACCAATATTATGAGACGATAATTTATGCGATTGGTAATTTGAATGTATTAAGTATGTAAAATGGAAAACTAGCTAATATAAAATGAACATGAATGCATGAGCATGTAAACTGAATGCAAAACCAAATATAAATATGTGCTGGACAAAACTGAAATACTAAATATCTGAATACTTGGTCAAATAAGCCTGAATTGAACATAAACTGAAAATCAATTGAGGACTATGAGAGCTAAAAATAATCGACATACCTTATTCTGAGCAAAATTAGGGTGCAATATGTAAGCTCAGTTGGAAGGGTGCTAGTACTTTGCTAATGGTACTAATACTAGCTGGCGTGAATCCACTAAACTGATGTCCCAAAGGACTAGGGTGTCATGCCTCAACTGACTTGGAATCCCTTACAACCTATAATGGTGCCATAGTTCTGGAGCTTGGGGAATGCTATTAACGTCTCTGCCTAACTAATAGGAGAGTCATCATCCCTGCATTCACTTAGTGCTACGTATGACTCCCAACTGAATGACACTAAAAATTGATATGTATCTATATATATATGCTCATTATAGTGAACTCTAAAAAGATATCCACATAAGTATAATATGCAATGCTCAAAACATGTCAACTGGTTCATGCATAAAATCCTAGGTATCAGGTGTTCATAACCCACTAACTTGATTAATGCAACTAAACATGATAATAATTTAAAAGTTAATCTTAATAGGAAATTCCACACTTCAATTCAAAGCTCAATGATGGATCAAAATAAAAAAATTTATGATTTTTGAACACGAAAGACGACACTCTCATGGGAGGACATGCATTCATGATATTATTACAAAGTAAACTGAAGGAATTACACAAACTTCATATTTGATCTGGAATTCAATTTTAGGGGAAAGTAAACTTGGCGATTTAGAAATCTTTGGGACTTAATTCATGGAAGGAATCCATTGATGAAGTCCCATATACCTGAAGGTTGAAGCGTTGGAGAAATTTTTGGAATTGAGCTTGTTCTTGAGAAATCCTAAATTGCTTTGGAGGAGAAGAAAATCATTTTTTTTTGTCTAAGTGTAAGGATTTTGAGTTTATGAGAGATTAGGGTAATATTTACCCTCAATAATTGATGTTGGATTACCCAAACGACGTATGTTTGGGATTAAAAAAAATAATAATTTACCAAAGAGACCTTCTTAAATCGTGCAAGAAATTGATTGTTCTAGTTGTAATAACTCAGGCTATGACTGGTCACTAATCCTAACCCAGAGCTATGACCTAGGGACTTGATCCTTGGGTCCTTACTATTCTAATAACTACTTCCCTCCTAATGAATCATTGGGTTTGATCAAGAGCCCTTAGGAGTAGTTGTGTTAGGGACTCAATTTCTTAGTTTTTCCTTTTGTGACAAAGGGTTCATCTAACGACTCGTTAGGACTGATAATGAGTCATTGGCTGGACTCATCACCACGGGCTAAATTTTTAGGGTAGCTCACCGTCGTGGTAATGACTCCACATAATGACTCATTACGTCTGTAATGGGTCGTTGCCTGAGTCATTGTCACTGACAGTTTGATAGTTCCTCAGCTAACTTACCATATCTTCTTTCTATGATGTTTGATCAAGGTAAGACTGGTGATGTTGGAAAGCTAATTTAACGATCTATCTGGTGATGGGTATAGAACTGAGAACTTGGGCTATTACATAGGCGAACGAACTCATATTTATCTCTTTATATGTTCTAAAATATTAAGGAATACAATTCCAACCTTAGCTGGTATAATGATCAATTCATTGTGAGAACAAACATCATAAAAGAATTGATGAAGAACTTTCTATTTCTTCATTATATAACCACATGAATTCTCAATTATTTTTGAATCACATTTGAATCGGGGTGGTCAATCGTCATGCCAACTGATATTTATTTCAGTAAATATTTAATTTACCGTTCTATATGATTCTGTCATCATGCTCATATGTTTGTATTACAAATCAAAGAAAAATAGAGGATAACCTTTTACTTAAATATTTATAATGTTGGCCGATTGTCGTAATATGAAGAAATAACATCTTTTCATTATTATAGTCTCAATATAATTTTTTTTTGACAATGTCTTGAAAACTTAATAAGTTTTTCTGAATTTTTCTACAATTTCAATATTATGAACAATTTAATTCTTCGGATAGTAATGCTTAAGCTCTTTTGGAGATCTCAATTAATTTTGTGTACTATCACATATTTCACACTCCATTTATATGTTGAATATCTCCTCAAGGAAAAAAATCATATAATTATGGTCATAATCTTAAAACATCTTATATGCAAGATGTGTCTCTTGCTTTTACCCTTTGGTAATTTGTGATAAACATACCAAAATATTTATGATATCTACAAGTACGGGACCAATGACCGTTTATGCCAAAATATTTTTTTATTTTTCTCAAATCCTTCATAAAGGTGAGATGTGACATTTATCTAATCATGCATGAGCATGTCCTTGTTCATAATTTTTATCACGTCTTGACACTTTCATTTTGAGAATGGTCGAGCATCAACAATGCTTATCACAAGTATCATTCTCTTCAAGGAATGAACCATAATCATATGTACATGCCTCATAAATTTTCATTAAAAACTTATCCTCACGCCATGAAATTTACTATATTTAATGACAAACCTAAATATCACTTTGAAAGGTCAAGTGTCTCATCACTTTATATTTTTTTATTTTGATGAAGGATTTATAAAACTTTATCAAATTAATTACACGACAATTACATGCCCAATGATCTTACTTACCATGCCCATTATTTGCAAAAGTTACCTTCACCTTTTGAAGGATCATTTGAAAACTCATAACATTCTTTGAAGTATCTTCTAATTCTTTAATATATATGTTGTATAATATTCAATGTGCACATTCGGGATGGCAAAATCGTTCATGCCAACTAATGAACTACTTTGTACTAATAAATTTCAAGTTTACCATGACTGAGTTTTACTTATTAAATTTTAGATTTACTATATTATGAATAAATTTTCAAGTTTACTATTTTGGAGTATATTTCACAATATTTTTTCTAATTTATTCTAGCTCATTAGGAGTTGTTACTCCGATCACTTTCAACCCAGGAAATGAATCTATAATTTTAACAATCAAAATTCTCATTCTCTAAAAATAAAAATCGTGCCTTAACCCTTAAGTCCATCAAATTATGATACCTTAGAATCTCCTTTAAGATATTGCTCCTTCATGAGAAAATTGAGGCATACATATAATGTAATGAAAGTTTTTGTCCTTGCTACGCTCATATTCATATTCATAAATTCAATCACATGTCTTTTTTTATAACATATTATGCACTGCTACCACATTCACTTCAGGGAATGAAGTATATCTAGTGGGACATATTTTATGAATTTTCACAAAATTTTTGCCTTCATTATCATATATCATCAATATTTTGCATTGAGTTTCAAACTCAATGTTTTATCCATATAAAGACATCATAGACTAAAAATCGATAGGACATATACCCAACATCTTATCATTATGTTAAATCGAGACTCTAATCCGGTATCTTACCCTCTTAATGGCATGAGTCGTCACACCCTCGACCAATCACACATTAGGCCAAAGTATAATAAACTCATACTTGAGCCTATAACAATATCACCACCTTGTAATTATCAATATTTTTTTCAAACTTAATTAAATAACACGAGTTAATAATGGCCTTATCTTATCATAAATAGTAGAAATGTGAAATCCAAATCATGATGATCGCATAGCTCTTGCATTCTTGCCTTCTCCACCTTTCAATTTTATTTCCTTTTTTTTCCTTAATTTTTGAGATAATAGAGTCTCCTGCTAATAACGTGTTATAAAATAAAGACAAAATATTAATATCAAAATTAAAGAAAATAGTAGACAACTTTAGAGAATTTTAGTAATATTTTTGTTTACTAATTGAATCTATATAGAGAAATGTACAAAAAGTTGACTATTTATAAAACACTAAACTTGTTCCCTAAGCTTGTTAAGTTTGACATCAATTTGACAATTTGATCAACTAATTATGGTGTTCAATTTCAATTTGAACAAGTAACTTAGATATTTTAAATCTAATTTAAATAAGTAATTCTTGGTGTTCAAGTTTAATTTGACTACTAACTATTATCTCTCATTAATGACATTTACACATGTATATGTCACATGACATTCATATTATATAACATTTTTAATATATATCTACTTTTTTCATCTAACTTTAAAGTCTTATTTATCCTTGACATCAAATTTTAGAGCCATATTTACTTCTCATCAATTAAAATTTAGTGTATCCACCTAATTTTATCTACTTGTACATTAGTTTTCCAACTAAACCTACTCACTCATTTGAACTCCTCTGACCCACCGCCCATCCATTTACAAATGAATGTCCAAACCCTTTATTGTTCATTAACGATAGATATAATTTCATCATTCAAATTTTATCTAAATTAAAATTCAACTTTCATTTATTTATTGTACTAATTTTCTAATTATTTTTTTTTTTAAAATAAAAGCTAAAACAATAAGAAAGCTAGATTTTCCACATCAATCTACGAAAACATCCTTTATGGAAAAAAGGAGCATCTGAGGTAGGAGTGATTCAAGAAGTCAGCATTTCCACCCTAAACTATTCTCGAAAAGTTGAAGACACACTTAAATTATTGAGATGATCAATTGCACACTTATGCTATTTAAAAGTGAATTTATTTACACCCCAAAAGCTGATTTGGCAACAAACTAAAAAGAAAAAAAAAATCAGGCACGTTTTTATTTTTTTTTTCCTTTTAAAATATAGCCAGGTGAACTTTTTTACCTATAAAAATTTTTTTTAAAGAAGTTTCAAGGTTAGTTCATCTTTTAAAAAATAAAAAAATCAATTTAAGTTCAATACTAAAAATTTTATCTCTTTGTTGTTTGATAGATTTGGACGGTATTAGTTGAACATCTTCCATGAACATTATTTATTCCTATTCCAATAAAATCAAAGCAAAAAATAAAAAAATTCGTAGCCTCCTCTTCTTCATTGACAACCTTTTTTATTCTTCTTCTTTTTTTCATTTTGTCTCTTTCTCTTCTTCACTTTTTTTATTATTGTCATTTTACTTCGTTAGATCTGTTTCTTTTCACTAATTGAATGCTTATTCTTCATTATTTGGTGGTGGAATTGGTGATTGATGAAAAAATTAGTAGAGGGTATGTTTTTTTTTTTATTGATTGAAAATGCTAATGTTGTGATTTTGATGGTGAATGCAAAAATTTATGGTGATTGTTGTTGTGAATTTCGATAATATCAATGGTGGTGGTGTAATTTTTTTGGTAGATCTTGTAAAGAATATTAATATGTAACTTTTAGTGTCCATTTTTTGTGGGTCATCTTAAAATTTTCTTGTAAAGATTTGAGCTTTTTTAGCATTATCTATTATGGTGAAAATGAGAGTTGTTAAGTAAATTTGATTTTTTTTTTGTAGTGATGGAACAAAAAAATGAATAATTTATTAACAAAAGGAGAAAAATAAGTACAAACAAGTTGTATTCCATGAAAGATCTACAATTATGGTCAAAACAAAATTTTTTCACAAGCTAAGAAATTTAGTAAAAACGTTGTTTCGGTTTTTAATAGTAACAATATTTTGGTGTAACTTTAAATTTCATGGTATTTGGTGAAAATATTAGTGATGGAGATTGGGGTGATACTAGCTTCAATGGTGGTTCTTCAATGGTGAATTGATGGTGTATAGTGAAGAAGAAGCAATAATAATGACATGAAATTTATTCATCGTAATTTTCACAAAATATCTGACGTGACAGTGACATGTTAATGATGTGTGACGAGTGCAGAACACCTCCCATCATGATACTGGTTGTATGTGCATTGGGATGTAAAAAAATTCACTTTTAAATAATTTAGGTGTGTATTAGGTCACTTCAATAGTTTATGTATGTCTTCCGATTTTTCGAGTATAGTTTAGGGTGAAAATGATGACTTTTTCCAGTATCCTTTATGAAAAATATGTCATGTAGAAGCAATATAAATGTCATATAGAAGAATTAAAGTAGAAAATAAAGACTTAATTTGATAGAGTTAATTAATATGATGTATTTTTTTCAAGTACAAGGACATATATGACTGTAAAGATGAAAAGGATAATACATATCAAAAAGTATAATAACAACCAAATATAAGTTATTTATAAGAGTGATAAATATGCCGCATTTTTAAAAATATATTTTCTTATGATTCATCTAATTACTTACTAAAAATTTTCTTTTCCTTCATTATGAATTTAAATAACGTATCAAATAAAAACTAATTTAGTTTTAAAGTTTCTTTTATAAGATTTCTCATGCAAATTTGGAAAGCTGAATTGAAACAGATCAAAATAGACGACGTTATACATGAGTGGATCATTTAATCAATTTAAACTTAAATAAATTGAATGAATCATAGTTTTTTGGTCAAATCCAACTATTTTATTAGAGAAAAGACATCTTTTTCTGGAAAGCTGAATTGAAAAAGATCAAAATAGACGACGTTAGATATGAGTGGATCATTTAATCCATTTAAACTTAAACAAATTGAATGAATCATAGTTTTTTTGGTCAAATCCAACTATTTTATTAGAGAAAAGACATCTTTTTCCTTCTGAACTTGTCCTCCAAACTCACTTTAGCACTTAAACTTATTTTCTGTTTATTTACCCCCTTAACATCTTTAAAGTGTATTTGTTTCACCCCTCAAAACTGAATACTACTCTCACAACGGAGAGTGGGTTACACACGCGCCATATCAATGCCAAATCAGTGCCACATCAGTGTTAGGTCATTGCCACGTAAGAAATTAGGAATTTAAAAAAAAAAATCCCCCCCCACTCTTTTTATGTATTTTTATTTTAAAAAGCAAAAAATAAATATTTACTATTTTTATATATATATTTAAATATAAGATAATATATATATATATATGTACTATTTATATATATATATATATATATATA
>NC_061120.1:157435584-157457531 GCF_002878395.1 Capsicum annuum | reverse complement strand
TATATATATATATATATATATATATATTAAATAAGAAATTCAACCCATCCCAACCTCTTTCTCCATTCTAGCCCCCCTCCCTTTGCGCTCTTCTTCTCTTCCAGCCCCCCATCCCCGTTCTTTCATTGATGATAAGTGATTCAAAAATAAAATCATCAATTTAATTTTATTTTTATCTAAATTGTGAGGAAGTTGGATTGAAGGTTGAGATGATGTTCAATGGAGAAAATTATTTAATGGTGTTTTCATGTTTGTTCTTGGGTTGTGTTAATGGAGGAAAGTGAAAAAAATTAAAGGAAAGTGTTGTTCTTGGGTGGTGTTGTTAATGGAGGAAAGTGAAAAAAATTAAAGTGTTGTTCTTGGGTGGTGTTGTTAATGGAGGAAAGTGAAATTTTTTTAAAGCAAAGTATTGTTCTTGGGTGGTGTTGTTAATGGAGGAAAGTGAAAAAAAATTAAAGTGTTGTTCTTGGGTGGTGTTGTTAATGGAGGAAAGTGAAAAATTTAAAGGAAAGTGTTACTACTGGAGGAAAGTGAAAAAATTTTGAGGTTGTCAATGGAGGTTTGAGTGTTGTTGTTGATGATGATTTGAAGAAGAAAGAAGAAGAGAAAAAGTGTCCATTTTTTTTAATTTTAATTTTAATTTTTTTTATAATATTTAAAATATAATATTACTAAAATTATTTTTTTAATAAATAAACGCGCCTCTTTTTCTAAAAAAATGCCACGTCAGCTTTAGGGGTTAAACAAATACACTTTAAAGATGTTAAGGGGGTAAATAAACGAAAGTTAAGTTTAAGTTCTAAAGTGAGTTTGGAGGACAAGTTCAGGAGGGAAATGTTTTCTCTCATTTTATTATTCACAATCAAGTCCAACACCTTACAAGTATTCAACTATTTACAAGAAATTAAAAAAATAGAAATAAATTGATCCTAGCCGAGGATCATCACATCTATCTAGTCCTGACGATCTACTCTTGAAAACGTGACATCTCCTGTACATATGCTCTGTCTTTCCCTTTATGATTTTGTCTCACCCTATCACCCATTTTCACTTTACATTCCAGTCGAATCTTTTTACAGATAGTGTTTGGATGTGGCACACAAGAATTTCAAGTTGCTTCATTGTCTACTAGTCATATATGATATATAACACAGTTGAGAGAATCCAAAAAAATTCTCTACTCAGTCTCTCTTTAGCCTTTCTGGCTATACATACCCACCAACCTTCAAACTCCATGTTCTTGAGTCTAAACTTTAACCAACCTAAAATATTTGCACCACGTCTTAGAGTATACACATTGAAAGAAGAAGTGTGCTATTGACTCTATACCTGCAACACATAATGCACAACACTCATCATCACCTCATCACACCCCTTATAGCCTATCCTTTATCATCAGGGACCTGTGCATATCTAGCCAACATATGAATTAATGTTTTGGGATGCTAGCATTGCACCACATAGACCTTCAGTTTGACCATTGAGGTATTATTCCTCTAGTCCAAATATATCCAATGTGGGCAATATATTTCCTAGTTATCTTTAACCAATTATTTCCTACATAAACTGCACTAAACTTCTATTTCAATCCATAAATCTTCTTACTGTACTAGCATGAATCAGTTTGGACTTCATATTGCCACCAATTCTATCCTTTGATGTAAATATGATTAACTCACTTGACCTACAGGGTATCTACTTTACTTTTAATATGCCATACATTCTTAGCTACGCCAACATCATTCCAAGCCCCAAAAATAGTCATATCTAGACCACCCTTCTTCTTTGCCCTGCATACTAAGTCCCAAGAAATTAAAGGGGTTTATTAGTTTGCACCTTCTCTGTCCATATAATTTTTTTCACACTTCTATAGTTTCATCACAACTCTAGGTAGTAGGATCATTTATGCCTAGTATGTTTATATATGTAGAAGTATTGAGTTCACTAGCTGAGTCCTTCCTGTATGGGACAAGTTTTTGGAACCCCAAGTTTTAATCATGGATCCTATCATGTCCAAGATCATCTTAATTTTCGAAGAATCCAGCTTCCTTGATGTTATTGGAACTCCCAAATATGTAAAGGATGCTTTCCTTGTGTATATACTTTAGCATCACACATATCATTAAATCTTGTGTGTCTATATTAGCTAAGAAAATGTTGGATGTCGTTACATTAGTTGTTAATCCTAATGTCATCGAATAGGATTTCAGACCCCTTAACATCACTAGTACTTATCCCAGTTCCCCTTGACTGAATGAGGTGCTAGTTATCAACGACACACATTATATTTTTAACCATGAATAATTGTGAGTTCTTAGGTAATCAGTGTTAGATTTGATACCTTTTTGTGTTTAAATACAAGAAATTAACCCAAAGACCAAAAGAGTGGGTATTGTGCAAGAGGACAGTATGACAGTTTCAAGTGACGACCTGTCATATGCCTGATGAACCGTCCAAAAAACCGCCACACCATTATAAAATTAGATCTTGTAGACATCATCGTGATGACTCAATTGAAAAATCATCCAAGCCTTGGTGAGCCGTCATGCTAATGTCACGATCCAAACCAGGGCTTAACTGTGACGGGTATCTCAAGCCCGCCGAAGATCGGAGACCATCCCCTTTACTTAGCCAAACAAAACATAATACAACTAGCAGCAGATGAATTCCGAATATATAAGAATATAGAATAACAAAGGAGTGTAAGAATATCAATAACAATACCCAGTCCACAGTAATCGACAAAGCCTCTAACAAAAGTAAATCAATCTACATCGGGACATGCCCCTGACGATAGCCAAAAACAAGTCCCAAGAAAAGTCTATGATAATAGATAAACCAAGAAGCAGTGGCTTTCCGAACGAAAGAGGCTCACCACTTCAAGCTGACTGCTGACCACTTAGAAATCCTATCACTACGTAGGAAAAGCACAAGTGACTCCATGTCCTACACCGCATGCGGATACAAAATCTAGAGATGGTTAGTGGGTTGAGCGCTAGCATGTAACTTAGGGATACAGGGTAAAATAATGTCATGATTAATAGTTCAAAATCATTCAAAGTGATTGCACACAACCACTTGCAAAGACATACATACATATATATCTATATCATATGTGGGTTAGGGAAAAAGGCTTAGCATGAACTTTAAGATCTTAACCTGGACTGTATAGCTCAACCGTCATAATAAGGCACCCACAGGCTATATGGGTTCAGCTCTCCTCCAGCTGAAAAGGCCCAGTGCATGTAGCCACACGAACCAAATAATAATCATATGTACATATGTATCATGGGGGACTCGAACCTCCCGGTCATATGATAAGGGTGACTTAAGCACTTAGTCATTTAACATAGGGGACTTAAACAACCCAATTATTTAATAAGGGGGACTCGAACCAACCGATCATTTAGGCCCCTATGTCGGCAAACACAATTTTCAATACTGGTCTATCAAAACCTCCACTTTCATAGCCTAGTACACAACCCACTTTAAGCCCTATTAAAACACTTTTCACACATTTTGTAATGCCCCGAATCTGGTACCCGAAATGCCACACGGTGCTCGTGACCCCAAAGGACCACAAGCTAATCCATGATTGATATATATACTGAGCATTGCATAACATAATGTATAAATACAGAATAAAAGACTAAAAAGCCATAAGGTGATATCTGATAAAACATAACATCTGAATAATACGGTATCACCATACTAAAACTAAAATAACTATCTGAATATGCTAGTCTGAAAGCCTCTAAACTATCTAAAAACTGTAGAGTTGATGGGACATGTCCCCAACTAACTCTGGACTACTGAAATAATAAAGTAATAAAATAATCATGTTATCCTCGAATGATGAGGACTCACTGCTAGTCTGGCTGCTGAACGTCTGATCTACTAAGGATGCTTGTGCTTTTGAACCTATGGTATAAAACACCATAGCGCAAATGCATCAGTACAATTGAATGTACTGGTATGCAAGTGATGTAGTCTGAATGCAAGGGGTTTATATGCATGAACAATACTAACTGACTGAATAACATGAACGTGAGAATATATGCGTGAATATGTGAATTATGACTGAGATCATGACATCACTGAATCAGAATACTGATACCATAAGTTTTATATAACTGATATACTATTATATGAATGACTGTGGCTGACAGTCCTATTTCTGATGGAACTAGCTGAGTTCCATACTAAACTGGGTGATTGTATCTGATAGTCCTGAATTCTGTAGAACTATCTGAGTTCTATTATTGGGACTTAGACTGAGACTGTAACTATGGGAAATAGTCATCTAACCGATATACCTCAAATAAGCTATTATAGCTGAGTTGGGATCTAATCTGTAACCCCAATTGGAAGAGTGTCAATACCGCACCACTGGTAAGGATAAGCTGTGGGTGATCCTCATCTAACAGTGTCCCTAAAAGAAAATGGTGGGACCCTCATCTGACAGTGTTAATCCACCTCATCAACCCTCATCTGTCAGTGTTGATGTCTCAACCTATGCTGGCTACATAGTTCTGAAATACAGGGGTTACTTCTAAGGATCACACCCTCAACTGATAGTGTGTGCCCTTATCCTTGGATTCACTTGGTGCTAATTCCTACTCCCATCTGAATAGACACTGAAACATGATCCATCTGAATAGACACTGAAACATGATTAACTGAACTGAACTAGACTAGTTTCAGTGAGTTTCGTTAATTGACGAAATACTACTGAGATTATTGAGTTTCTGAGATTTCTGAGATTACTGAGTTTACTAAGTTTTCGTGAGTCACATGACTGACTGAGTTCTATGAATCATGGCTTGACTGAGAGTATCTTGAAAACATGACACTGGCTCTAGGCACATAACTAAATTTTCGGGTACAAGTACCCCCAGGACTCGATAGGATGAAACTGACAAGACATGACACTTCTTGACACATGACCATAGTCAACAATTCATAGTACAATCATTAGGGATTTCATGAAGTATTCGCATGCTATAAGCTTACACATGAATAGGAACGCATGTAAACATATCATAATTTCATAAGACTAATCTCACGAGCATTACGTCAATCTGTTATAAAGCATAACAATAACGTGGGAGTCATATCGAACATAAGGAAGAAACATGGATTCATCAATTTTGGTCATAAATGAGTCATCAGGCATAATTCCTATTCTCTTAGGCATTTTATCAAACACCTTGCATGCATATCTTTAGGATTAGGCATGAATATTGAAATAATACTTCATAGCAACATTTTACACTTCCAATGCAAGAATTTTAACCACACACTAACATATTTTCATGATAGTCATTAAAGACTTCAACTTGGAAATCAAACAACAACATAAACATGGATATAATTCAATTCATACCATGGAATCCAAAGTGTATACTTCTAATAGGGTTTCTTCAGCTTTATGGGTGAAAGGAACCCATGAATCAACATATGACATACCAGGGTGGATGTTTTCTTGAAGATTGGTGGAGGAAAGCTTGAATTCTTGACTTGGAATGAAACACCTAGGGTTTCTTGTTCTTGGAGATTGATCTTGAGAGAAACCCTAATTTGGTGTTGTGGATGAATAAAGAAGTTATGAGCTCTGGTATGGTATAATTAGGGTTTAAAAAGGGTGGAAAAAGACCCAAATACCCTTTTAAAAATGACTTAAAATTGCTGATCGGAAGTGGCGATGGTTTGGGTGACGGTCCGTAGATGGCTCGACCGTCCGTCAAACCTGGCCGTCGCACTTGACCAGAAGTCGGGTTCACTGCCTTAGTCGTGATGGTTTGGGCGACGGTCCTTCGCTAGCACGACGGTTTGTTGACCTGACCGTTGCTTCCGGGCAGGTTCGACAGTTCTCTGTAAAATATCCATATCTTTTTCCTCCGATATCAGATTTGGACAAAATTGGTATAGTTGGAAAGATAATTCAATTTCTCACATGATAAACATTAATCATTTAGGAGTTCATCACTAACTCTTCTGGAGAATAGATTTGACTTAAAGTAAGTTCGGGGTATTACACATTTCCATTCATTGAACCAATTCATTCATTAAGGTATGCTATTGGTATCATCATACCAATTTCACTTATAAGCTAATCTTATCATGCATTATCAATTATCCATCACGTGGGGGAATTAATGACCCCCTAGATTCAACTATTCATCCATGTGGGGGGATCCACAATCCCCAAGGTTCAATTGAAAATTAATTTTTGTTTCAAAAGCCTTTTATGCCGTACAATGGTCCCAAAGGTATTTTCAATGTGCATGTACCTATATTTAAAGACAATTTCAAAATATTGGGTTGAGGTTATACCAACTCAACTATATAAATTCACAAAATTATGGGAAACCATTTACCCTATGTTTATTTACCATGCCCATGCACCCCAAAAGTTTAAAAGTCAAAAATAAAACATGAACTATGCATATTAAAATCTTGGGAATCAAATTTAAGAAACATTCATCCCAAAACTCCAACCCATATAAAAAATTATGTTCAAATACATATAAACAATCATATAATTTCATGCTTTAAGTAAAACAAGTTTAGGGGTAGAGTTATATGCCTGAGATATCAAGAATTATGGAGAGAACTCACCTGTAGAGGCTCTAATTGATCACCCTTGAGAAACCCTAGGTTCTCTTTGACTTGTGGATTATAGAAAGAACAGAGAGTTTTTAAGGTTATGTTATGGATGATTATGAGGTCTCAAAAAGATTTTAAGTCATGGTCATAATTAGGGAAAAGGAAAAATATCCAAAGTGCCTTTAATTAAAAGTTGAAATTTGTTGCCAGTGACTACATGTCACTATACGACTCATAAGGACACACTACGACTAATCACCATGAGTCATAGACTGTATAGTAGCTAAGGGACCCTTCTCTGGTGATCCTACAGCTCGTCAAGAGACTTTACAATTTGTAAGGTCTTAGTCGTAACCGCGAAAGAAATATTTAGGTACACATTGGTCACCCTTCGATTTACACAATACAACTCGTATAGAGTCTTGATGACTCATTAGGCTCAAGTCGTAACCAAGGCATAATCAAAGGAAACCTCTACTAGTCACCCTATGATTAGGGTTATGATTCATAAGGTGAGTCGTAGGTTGGGCAGTGAGCTCAAAGTTAAGAAATTCTCAGGGACCAAAATCTGGGGTGTTACATTTTCCCCTAGGATCATTCGTACCTGAATGATGAAACAAGACATCCATTAGCACGATTTAACACAGAACACAACCACAATTTCCTTTAATAAAGATAGAAAAAAATATACTAAGAAATACACATACCTTAAGAACGATTATCTAAATTGGAAAAAAAGAATGGATATTTTTCCTTCATATCTTCTTCAGCTTCCCAAGTAGCTTCTTCAACCTTATGTTTCCTCCATAGAACTTCACTGAAGCCACACCCTTAGTCTTTAAATGACGTCCTTGCCTATCCAAAATCTCAATCGGGACTTCCTCACGACAGGGAATTCAAACCCCAACACTCTCCAATAGAACAACTAAGGAAGGATCACCTACATACTTCGTTAACATAAAAACATGAAACACCGGATCGATAGAACCCAAACTCGAAGGCAACTCTAACTCATAAGCCACATTGCCCACTCTCCTCAAAATCAAGTATGGGACAACATAGCAAGGACTGAGATTTCCCTTCTTTCCAAATCTCACCAATCCCTTCATGGGAGATACCCTCAAGAATACCCAATCATCAACATCAAACTCCAACTCCTTATGCCTCACATCTGCATAGAACTTTTGGCAACTTTGGGTGGTTCTAAGCCTATCCCGAATCCCATTCACCTTCTCCATGGCTTGGTGAACCAAGTATGGATCGAACAATCTAGTCTCACCAACTTTGAACCATCCAATAGGAGAACAACATCTCCTACCATAAAGAGCCTTAAAAGGAACCATTCTAATACTAGAGTGATAATTGTTATTATACACAAATACTATGAGAGGAAAATGATCAACCCAACTACCACCAAAGTTAGTTACATAGGCACTTAGCATATCTTTCAAAGTTTGAATTGTCCTCTCCGCTTGTCCATCTATTTGTGGGTGGAAAACAGTGATAATATTCACCTTAGTTCCTAAACCTCTCTGAAAAGACCACCAGAAGTGAGATGAGAACTGCGTACCTCGATCAGAAATAATAGAAACAAGCAGATCATGCAACTTGATGATCTCCTGAATAAATATCTTAGCATAATTATTCTTAGAATGATTAGTCCTCACGGGTAAGAAATGAGTAGACTTGGTCATCCTATCCATGATGACCCAAATAGAATCAAACGATTTTTGAGACCATGAGAGACTAGTAATAAAGTTCATATTAATCATCTACCACTTCCACATAGGAAACTCAGTTTCTTGAGACAACCTACCAGTCTTTAAGAGCTCCACTTTTACTTGTTGACACACCTTGCACCTAGACACAAAATTGGCCACATCTCTCTTCTATTATTCCACCAATAAACTTTTTTCAAATCATGGTACATCTTTATCGAACCAAGATGAACAGTATACCTCGACTCATGAGCCTCAACCAAAATTCTTTCTCGCAGTGCATCAACATCAGGAACACCAAGTCTACCTTGGTATCTTAAGATACCAATACCACTAATATTAAAATCCACAAATTTTTGTTGGACCATATCATCCTTGATCAGCATCAAGATAGGATCCAAAACTTGTTTCTCATTTACCTCAATACTAAGAGAAGTCTTCACCACCTCTTAGACGATCAACCCACTATTCTCAGAATCCAAAAGATGAACTTTAAGGTTAGCTAAATAGTGAATATCCTTTGCTAACCCTATCTTCTCCTCATCCATATGAGATAAGCTTCGTATAGATAGCTTGCTAAGATCATTAAAAACCACGTTAGCTTTACCTAGATGATAATAAAGACTCATATCATAGTCCTTGAGCAACTCAAGCCATCTTTTTTGGTTGATATTCAACTCCTTCTGGGTGAAGACTTACTACAGGCGCTTATGATCTAAGTAGATACCAACATGAACCCTATACAAGTAGTGCCACCAAATCTTCTATGCGAATACCATAACCAATAATTCTAAGTCATGAGTTGGATAGTTCTTCCTATGCACCTTAAGCTACCTAGAAGCATACATTACAACCTTGCTACACTAAATTAAAACACAACCCAGTCCCGCATGAGATGTATCACAATATACTATGAAAGTATTAGTACCCTCGGGTAGGGTCAAAAGCGGAGCTGAAGTCAACTTTTATTTTAACTTCTCAAAACTACCCTTAAAAGCATCGAACCATAAAAACTTTATATTTTTCTGAGTCAACTTAGTCAATGGAGCATTAATCAAATAGAAACTATCCACAAACCTCCTAGAATAACCGGCTAAACCTAAAAGCTCTGAATATCGATTAGAGTCGGGGGCCTAGGCCACTTCTTAACCATCACAACTTTTTATGGATCTACCATGATCCCTTTACTAGAAATCACGTGACCCAAGAAGTTCAGAACATTCAATTAAAACTCATACTTTGAGAACTTAGCATACCAATGCTGATCTTTAAAAGTCTACAATACTATACATAGATGATTCACATGACCCTTCTTACTCTTAGAATATACCAAGATGTCATCAATGAACACAATCACAAAAAAATCTAAGAACTAATGGAATACCTGATTCATAATATCTATGAATGCTGTCGGAGCATTACTCAAACCAAAGAACACCACCAAAAACTCATAATGATCATACCGGGTTTGGAAAGAAGTCTAAGGGATATCTACCTCCCTAATTCTAAACTGATGATTACCCAAATAGAGATCAATCTTAAAAAAATACTTAGCACCCTAAAGCTGGTCAAACAAATCATCGATCCTAGGAAGAGGATAGTTATTCTTCACCGTAACCTTATTCAAAGGTCGATAATCTATACACATTCAAAGAGAACCATCCTTCTTATGCAAGAAACGAATAAGAGCACCCCAAAGCGATACATTAAGGCTGATAAAACCCTTATCAAGAAGATCTTTCAATTTCTCCTTAAGTTTCTTTAACTCAACCGAAACCATTCTATAGGGATGAATAGAGATAGGTTGGGTGTCCATAAAAGCAACAAGGAGGATAAGATGGGGCCGACTGAGCTTGACTATCCTGAGACTAGGCATCCTATGCCTTATACCCACAATCAGTTTGGAATTAACAATCACATGATGGCTTAGGATACAGAGCACTAGCCGTCGAGTAGGAACCAAAATTTTCCTATTTCTTCTTAGCCCACTATCTGCCATCTCTACCACTATTTTGCTGGCCTTCCCCTTCTTGAAATACCTGAATTTCTTACTCTGCCTCTCTCCTATTTTGGCTTGTTTCTTTTTTTTTTAATCTTCAACCTGCTGCATATATACCACAAGCCTAGAGTATCCATGTTATTATTTAGCAAGGCAGTCTTACACTCTAATACCAAGTCCTAAGATAAGCCCAAAGTAAACTTCCTTTTCTGAGCCCTTAATGCTAGACACTAGCTCAAGAGCATAGTAAGAAAATTGATGAAATTTCAAGGCATACTCCTTCACACTCATCTTGCCTTATTTCAAATTTACAAACTCTTCTATCTTTTACTCCATCAACTCCTGGGGAAAGAAACGATCAAGAAAACCACTAAAGAAGTCATCCCATAATGTTAACTCCACATTATCACCCCTTGATTGATCCCACTCCTCATACCACTGATATGCTACATCCTTTAGCTGATATGTAGAAAATTCCACACCTTCAGAATTAGTAGCATGCATCACCCTAAATATCTTCTCCATCTCATCCATAAAACCTTAAGGATATTCTTCCACCTTAGAGCTAGTAAAGATCAGAGGATTCATCCTCATGAACTACCCACTATAGTGACCCTAAAAAATGGAGCAATAGAACCAACACGAGTAGGCTGACGAACAAAAAAGTCACCAATCAAGCTAGTAGATAAATAGATGGACGAGCATTAGAAATATCTCCTTTGGGTGGTGGGGCATAATCATCATCATCCAGAGGAAGACTGGTCTGTAGAAACTGATAGAACTCCATAAGGGGTAGTATAATCAAGAGCAGGGACCCTATGTCGGGTTTGAACTCTATAAGTAGGATGATTTCCATCCATATTGTTCTCAGGAGGGACAAAAAAGGTTCCACGAGCATCGGATCTTGGAGGAGGCATGATCTGAAATGCAAACAAATAGAGATTAGAGAGGTTTGAAGACCATATATTCTATAGCTCAAAATTAGATCACAAAAAAAGGAAACATTCATAAGTTCCTCGTAGCCTCTCTCTTATAAGTATGACATGCTACACACCCATAAAAGAAGCTTTACTTGATACAACTTTGTGGACACCTAATTGACCATGAATGTAGGGCTCTGATACCAACTTGCCATGACCCAAACCAAGGCCTAGCCATGATGGACTAACCCCTTTACATAGCAAAACAAAACATGATACAACTAGCAATGGATGAATTCTAAATATATAATAAGATAGAATAATGTAAGCTCAAAGGAGTCTAAAAAGATCAACAACAATACCTAGTTCATAGTAATCCACAAAGCCACTAACAAAATTAAATTAATCTAAGTTGGGACATGTCCCCGACGATAGAAAAAAATAATTCTAAAGAAAATTCTATGATAATAGATAACCATGAAGCAATAGCCTTTCGAAATAAGAAAGATCAACACTTCAAGCTGACTACTAAAAACTCAGAAATTCTATTACTGCGCTGGAAAAGCATAAGTGTCTCCGTGTCATGCATCGCGTGGGGATAAAATGTTCAAAGACGGTTAATAGGTCGAGCGCTACCACGTAACTCAGGGATACAGGGTAAAATAATGTCATGATCAACAGTTCCTAATCATTCAAAATCAATGCACACAACTATATATATATCACATGTCAGGGTAGGGAACAAGGCTTATCATGGACCTTAAAACCTTAACCTAGATTGTGTAGCTCAATCGTCATAAGAAGGTACCCATAGGCTATATGGGTTCTGCTTTCCCCTAGCTAAAAGAGCCCCGGTGTGTGTAGCCACACAAACCTGAGAATAATCATATGTACATATATACCATGAGGGACTCAAACCTCTCGGCCATATATCATGGGTGACTTAAGTATCTAGTCATTAACATGGGGGACTCGAAATACTAAATTATTTAATAAGGAAGACTCGAACTACCTAGTCATTTAGACCCCCGCACCAGCAAATGTGGTTTTCAGTATTGGTCCCTCGGTACCTTCACTTTTATGGGAAAACTACACAACCCTCTTTAAGTCCAATTAAAATTCTTTTTACACATTTTCATTCATTAAGGAATACCATTGGTATCGTCATACCAACTTCACTTTCAAGCTAATATTATAATACCATATCATTTATCCATCACGTATGGTAATTCATGACCCTTAGGTTCAACTATTCATTTATACAGGGGATTTATAAACCCCAAGGTTTTATTGAAAATCAATGCATGTTTTAAATGCCTTTTTTGTCGTACAATTGTTCCAAAGGTATTTTCAATGTGCATGTACCCATATTCAAAGCTAATTTCAAAAAATTGGGTTGAGGTTATACCAACTCAATTACCAAAATTCACAAAATTCGGGGAAACTATGTCTTCTTAGTTTATTCACCATGCCCATGCCCCCATAAGTTCAAAACCATAAATAAAACATGAATAATGCATAATAAAATCATGGGAATCCAATTTAAGAAACATTCATTCCAAAACCCCCAACCCATATCAAAACCCATGTTCATATCCACATAAACAATCATATAATTTCTTGTTTTAAGTAAATAAGTTTAAGGGTAGAGTCACATGCCTAAGATATCAAGAATTACAGAAAAAATTTATCATTGGAGGCTATAATTAATCACCTTTGAGAAACCCTAGGTGCTCTTTGACTTGAGGATTTGATATAGAAATAAGAGTGTTTAAGGTTATATTATGGATGATATTAGGGTGTTAAGACAGTAGATGAGGGAACCTCCTTTGGTGGCCCTACGAATTGTACCATACAACTCGTTAAGAGACCTTACGAGTAGCCGTAACCAAGATAGAAGCATTTAGGACACACATTATTCACCGTATGATTTAAAAAATACAACTCGTATAGATTCTTGGTGACTCATTAGGCTCAAGTCATAACCAAGGCAAAATAAAGGCAACCTCTACTGCTCACTCTGTAATTAAGGTCCTATGTCTTGTAATATCACCTTACGACTCATAAAGTGAGTTATAGGTTGAGTAGTTAGCTCAAAACTAAGGAATTCTCAGGGACCAAAATCTGGAGTGTTACAGCTAATCATCAAGACCAATTAGAACTAATGCCTCAATGAGGCCATGTGATGGCTCAAGTGACTAACTATCATGTTCTTAGTGGGTCATCATGACAAACTGTCAATACCAAGTAGAATTTATGCCCAAATTGAAGTCATGTGATGGTTTAAAGTGATACACCATTATATTATTGGTGAACCTTCTGACAAGTAGTCAAGGCAGACACGACAACTCAATTGAAATTTCATATTTTAAATTTTCCTAGAACCTATAAATTCCTACTGTAGGATTTAGAATAGGAATTTTTTTGACACATAGAATATTTTTACATTATATTTTCTTTGGAGATTAAAGATTTGGGGGTTTTAAACTCTGCCACATGCATTTTTGTCATGATTTGAAAGCTTGAGTTTTATCTCAGTAAGAATTCATCTTTTAATTATGATGTTTATAGGTTTCTTCTTCTTGATAACTATGTGTGGCTAAAAATCCTATAGCTAGAGTTGTGTAATCCATGGCTAAATAATAATTTTAGGGTTAATATTGGTATGAATTCATATTATATATGTGAATCTATTGTTATTCTCTTAATCTTAATAGATTTTTAATGGTTGCAAACATTAGAATAAGTCATAGCTTTAACTTGCTTAAAATAAAAGGTTGTAATCGGAAAAGGATTAAACAACAAGGATTCCAAGTTTCTAACCTCCATCTAATGAGTAATGTTTTAATGAGATTAATCAACTTGAGGCTAAAATTGAGTTTATGACTTTTATCACTTTAAGTTACCTAAATCGTAAGCAACTTAGTTTACCATATTACCCTTGGGATCGATTCCAACATTTATTGAGTTATGTATTTGACAACGACTGCTTACACAACTTAGTCAATGACAATATTTATTGACTTTTAATTTTGTTTGTTATTTTTGTAATTTGAAGGATACTGAGTTGTGCATGACCAGTACCTAAAGCTTGGATGAATCATTATTACCTTATGATTCTAAGCTTGCAAGGAACTTGAGGCAGGAAGTTAATGCACAACAGTGTAAGGTAACAAGGCTTGCTCACCTGGATGCCAATCAACCAACTTAAAAAGAATTGAATGCACTCAGAAATGAGGGCCACGATGATCTGGGTGATGATGTTGATGAGCATCATATTAAAAATATTCTCCTAGCCATCTAAAATCAGCAACAAAGGCAAGAGGTCAATATCAACTTGTTATGAACTTTATCCTTGACTCTGAAGTTAAAGCCAATTTAGATAGGGTTATTTCTATTGGAGCCATTGTCTTACCACTACTATGTCCTGGAGAAAAGTGTAATATCACTAGCACCATGATCCAGTTGCTGACTGTTAAAATTTTATTTAGAGAAATGACTGGTAATGATCCAAATATGCACTTGATGAACTTCTTAGGGATCTGCAACTCCTTTGATTTTCCAGGAGTTAGTCAAAATTCCATCTTGTTGAGGTTATTTCCATTGTACTTGTTTGGAGAGGTAACATTAAGGTTGACTAAGCTGCCACCTGATTTTATAACAAATTAGGGGTAACTAAAATGAACTTTTCAAGAAAGGTTCTTCTCACTTCCCAAGATGTTATAGAGAGATGAAACTAGAAACTTTATGCAACAACTAGGTGAAGCACTACCCGAAACTTGGTTAAGTTTAAAAAAAAAGTTAACCTAATACCCCAATTATAAGTTGACAGATGAGCACTTGATGGGGACTTTGTATGGTCTTTGAATTCTATTACCAAACCTATAATTAATAATGTAACAGGAGGAGCCTTCATGGGATTGATCTTTGTAGATGCAACCATGATACTAGATGGATAGAAGAAAATAACTAGATCATTGAATATCAAGGATTATGGGTAGCAAGCAACACTTATATTATGGGAATGTTGATTAAGCAACACCAAAGGGAAGAAGAGCATGACCAAGGCATGGCTCACATGGAAAATCAAATAGATTTGCTGGAAAAACATTTGTTGGAAGGTAAAGACTTTTAGTTCATAGGGTAAGGAATTGGAGTCTGACTCTGAAGAGGAGGTGAATTATCTAAACAACCAGATGTAGTTTTTTTAAGCTAACAGCAAAGAAAACCAAGGTTGGAACCATCAAAGTGTAACACCCCGTATTCAAGTACGTGTATTGGCGTATTCAAGTACATGTATTGGTCTTATTTATATGGAATTAATTTTTTATTTTATTTATACTGGAATTTGCCCGTCGATGGTTCCATGAGAAGGTTATTGAATAAGCTTTCCAACGATATAAATATTTCCAAAAACGGATAGGTTTCGGATATAATCGAGCACGTTCAAAACTATAAAACGGTGGCCGGGATATTTTGGGAATAGTAAATGTGCAGGAAAATTTCCTGCACACAAACTACTGAGGCCAGCCGAATTTTTGGGTCAACTTCGAATGATCATAACTCCCTTAATATAATGAACTGGGAGAGTTAAAACCTATGAAAACAAATATCTTTGAGTCTTATTTCCAATGCAATTGGTTTCATCCAAATCCAACATCTGAGTAGGGAGTTATACTCGTTTTACTTTAGCCTATCAAAATAGATTTTTAGGGTCAACTTCAAACGACCATAACTCCTTGTACAGGAAGAAATGGGTGGCCTAATTTATATGAAATTAAAGCCCTTTGAATTATCCTTCCAACGATACTAATTTCACCCAAATCCGATATCGGAGCAAAGAGTTATGGTCGATCTACTTTAGCTTATCAAAACAGTCCACCAAAGGACAGATTTGACATTATTTAAATTTTAAAGGCATTTTGGTTATTTCCTATTATATTATGGATGGGAATATTTGTATATATACATGTATATGAGTTCAAAAACTTATTTTCATCATCAATCATTGAGAAAGAACAAACCCTAGCCAAATTTGACCTTTAAATTACTTTTGATTCAACCGTAGAAATTCCAAAGTAATCCGATAACTGGGTTTGTCATCTCGAGAGCTACGAACGGCACCTATTATTTGTGCAAAAAGGATTACATAATTAAGAGGTGAATTCTAAGGTATGAATATTATTTTCCTTTGTTCTTTTCCATATGTGTATGTGTGATAGAGGATATTATGTATTGGTTGTTATTGAAAGGTGATGAAAATAGAGTTATGGACTATTTTGCATGGTTTAATTATATTGAATTGTGGAAGGTGGATATGGTAATTGAGTTATGGAAGGTGGATATGGTGATATACTATTGAATTGATGATTATTTATATCTATGGCTCAATTTGGTTTAATGGATTGGTTGGAAGGATAAATGAATCCAAACTTGATATTGGAGGATGTTGTATGAATATGAATGAGATGTGAATGTAATTGGAGTATAAGAGGGTTAAAGTGACACCCTTTATTGTATAATTAAGGCTTACTACTTAACCACTAGTTTGGTGAATTCAAATAATTGAATTGTGACGTTTGGTCGCTAATACTAGATTGCTATATATGTTCATTGTAGATAAGTAATCCGAAAAGACGGGAAGTCCATTTGGGACTAGTATTGAAGGTTGACAGTCAGGTATGTAAAGTATACTCTATACCATATCTTTGGCATGAAAGTGAACAATTGTTCTATTAAGAAAGTTTCCAAAGTTATTCAGTAACATGTGATCCATAATTGTTTTGTATGATATCCTACGTTACCAATGAACTTGTTTCCACCCTACAAGATGTCAAGACATTCCAATACTTACTTGTTTTCCAAATCTTACATATTTATTGCACTAATGAATTTTAGAATGTATTCGGTTACTCAAACAAGATCCATGTGCTATTAATGACTCCAAAACATTTCATTGATATACCAATAAGTTCCTACTTCATTGTTATGGCATTGATGACTCCAAAACACTTCATTGATGTGCTAATGAGTTCTTACTTCATTGTTATTGCATTGATGGTCTATTTATATGTTTCTTATTGATGTATCATTGTTTCAAAGTATCAAAAATGTGGTGGCGATCGAAATAACAATCTCAAACATTAATTGAACTAAGTGATGGAAGTTCTCTCTTATAGAATGGTATCCCAGGGGCATAAGCCTATCATGGGTCGATCCCTATTTATATGTTTATGGGTGGTATCATAGGGGCATAAGCCTATCATGGGTCGATCCCAGTTGATATGTACTGGAGGCAGCCTAATGGTCACAGTACAATACAGTAATGATTACAAAGATGACAAGAACGAAGGTAAAGTGATTGAATAAATACAATGTACAGGTTGTCACAAGTTATAGTAAGTGTGGTCCACTCCTAGTATGATTTATTCACTTGTTTCTGATTTCTATTGAGCTCCTATATCATATGTGATTATCTATAGCTTTACATACTCAGTACATATTTTATACTGACGTCCCCTATGGGGGACCTGTATTTCATGCTGCAGGCACAGGTACCTCAGCTCATACACCGCACAAGTAGGAGCCAGGATGTCCAGCTGCTTTTGGTGAGCTCCAGTTTGCTTCAGGGATTTTCGTGTCATATCCAGTCACTTTTGGTATTGTATAGAAGTTAGTTATATGGCGGGGTATGTCCTGACCTTAGTTAAACTCCGTGTATTGTCTAGAGGCTTTGTAGACCTAATGTACAGTCAAGGTGGTGTTTTGTTAATAGACGTGATGGCTTCAACGGCCAAGTATACGACCAAGTATTTTATATACATATATACGTGTGCTCGAGCTTATACAGGTGATTATTTTCTTTTATATGCGACATGATGCTGTCCGAATTTTGGGTTGTCATAGAGGCATGCATGGGAAGTATAAGGTTATGAGCTGGTTCTCCCGGGCCTCCTCGGTTATGGGTGCCAGTCCGTCCCAATAAGATTTGAGGCGTGACATAAAGACATAACTATTATGATAAGGTTGGTTGTAAGAATCGTTATCAATGAAACTGGAAGAGTATGAACAATAGAAATGGCTTATATATACCACTAAAAAATTATGATAGAGCTAGCAACAACTTCAGAAATGTTCGAGATGGAAGAGATACTGACAAAAGTGCCGAAAGGGGTGAAATCTATTGAGGCAGTGGTTAAAGAAATAAAGAAAGACTTATTTTCAATGAGTCAACTTGCAGATTCTCACTCCACTTTCATCAAGCAATTATAGTACCAAATGGGTCAGTTTTCCACAACTTTCAATTACCAGAAGAGTGGCACACTACCTGATGATACTGTTCAGAATCTTTGGAATGATAAAAGTTGTATGGCTAACACCATAATAAGCAGTAAAGTTTTATCTGAACCACGACTGATGGTACAACAAAAGTGGAAGATGTAGCCTCAGACTATGATATGGTGGCTGATGATACATTTGTTGATGAGATTTTGGTCGAGTCTGAAAATCCAAAAAATGTAGAGGGCAAAAAGGTAGACATTGAAAAGTTTATAGTATGAAATATGATATTAATGTGAGCAAAAAGAAGGGAAAAAGGTTGAGAAGCCTCTAACTCAACTTCGTAATCCCCCTCCTATATTCCTTCCTAGAGTGAAGAAGAAGATGAAAGATGGTAAATTTCACAAGTTTCTCTCCATACTAAAGTAGTTATTAGTGAATATCCTATTGGTAAAAGCTCATGAACAAATGTTGGGATATTCTATGTCAATAAAGAACTTAGTTATGAAAAAGAGTACATTAAGATTTGAGCTAGAAGGTAATATTTATCATTGTAGTGTGATTTCTTCATGAACATTTGTTCAAAAAAGGCTGATCTAAGTGCTTTTACTATTGCGTGCACCGTTGGTGCAATCACATTCCAAAGGCCTTATGTGATCTTAGTGATAGAGTTAATTTGATGAATTTAGCTATCTATAATTGTGCTTAGGATCCCCCAAATTGACAAATGGCGATAAGTGATGATGATGAGGGTATTCTGGATCTGATGGGAAGACCAGTGAAAGATAAGGGTAAGTAGCAAATGGATGAACAAGCAACAAGGAAAGAAGAAAAAAGGAGAAAGAGAGAAGAAATGTCATCTGAGGAGTTAGACCAGCACAACCTGAGGAGAGTTGTGAAGAAATCAAAGAAGGAAGCTGAAAGAAAGCAAAGAGAAAAAGAAAATGAAGCGGCAGGAGTTTCTACTAGTGCTGCCCCAGAAAGGGGGAGAAGTGCAGGTTTAATTCGGGAAACCATCCATCAAAATATCGAGGGTGAAGTTATGAGTGCTCCTACCACCATAGGGGCCAACATTTTGTAGGGTGAGGACGATAGAGACTCAACACACTTTACAAATGCCTCAGAGGAGTGAGACACCACGTAAATAGCCTAATTCTCATATACGGTAATTTATTACTTTGAGGATAATGCATAGTTTTCTGTGTGGGGGTGGGGTTATTTACACCATGGTAGGATGCTATTGCAGATATTCTAAATCCAATGATGTGCTATCTAGTAGAAGCGGCATGTCTAGGTTGTTTTTATTTTTGTATTTAAATTCTGCAAAGCGTAATGTAAATACAAGTGTTTAATGACAATTTATGAATTGGTTCTGTTTCAGCACTTAGTTGTAAATATGGAGAATGAATGATGTTGGCATAAGATATTGAACATATGTCTATAATTATTTACTTTTTCAGTTAAGCACGTGCAAATAACCATCAGTAATTCTGTATTCAGCATTGGTCTGTAAAAAAGTGCATGAATCATGTAATGAACATTCAGAAAATTGTAAAGGATGTTTAACTTCGATGCCTGTGGGTGTGAGGATTTACTTGCAGTTCTTTCATAGGATAAGACCTAAAAATTGCCCGAGCCATGGATACAGTCTTTTAGTGGAGTCATTAGGATAGGATAATAGGCCTCCTTGAAGTTCTAAATCTTCTAACCTAAAGAAGCAACCCGGCCTGAAAGATTGTTATTGTTTGAACCCATCTTGTACCTCTAAAAATTAGTTTAACCTCCTGCCCCTATTAGTAACTCTCCATAGGACTTTAACATTTAGCTCTAAACTTAGACAAATGCTAACATTATATATTTTAACTTAGACGAAGCATATAGGTTGAGGGTGGCTAGTGTCAAAAAAATAAAAGACCTCAATGGAGTGTGAGCTAGAATCCAATTAGAAACAATTGGTCACTGCCTGCATCAGCATAAGTTGAGGGTGACTAGTTCTTCTATTAAAAAAAAATATAAGTAGCAGATTGAGGGTGAAAATATGCTAAGGCAAGGAGAGTTAAGCTTCAATGAGTCACTTCACCCGGAAACATACCCCACCTAATCCTAAACCTTGTTGTAAGCCTTGAAAAGACCTGTTTGATCCTAGTGAGTCAACCGTGAGGACATGTCGTATGGCCAGGGCAAGCCTATGGGTACTTAAACTATGTTTGAAACTTTTTTTTGTGAGTGTGAGAGCTGGACAGTGTCCACATCGTATAGTGAGTAGTGGACTTCTTTGTTGTGAGGGTGATCGAAGTTTTACTGAATTTTCTTTTATCCGTGGGATGTAACATTCATGCTTGTGTGCTGAATTATAAAAAAAATGTTGGGTATCAATTCTGTTGTGTTAAATGCATGAGATTAAGCTGATGAGTGAATGTTTGCATAAGAGAATGTTTCAATGGTTGGTTACCTGTCATTTTATTGTTCTTGTGCGCAATTTGGTGTTGAGTTGCTTGAGGACAAGCAATGATCTTAATTTAAGGGTGTTGATGTTCCGGTGTTTTATGAAATATTTAGCAACATTTTCTTAGGAAAATTGTATGCTTTCAAGCAACCAAAGTGATATTTAATGAAGGTTTTTAGTGTTTCAGTGAAAGGAGATAACCACAGAAGAAAACTGGAAAAAGTGGTAGAAAAGGGGAATTGACGGTTAAAATGACGAACCGGTAGGTTTGCGACGGACCACCCTATATATCGTCAAGTTGAACCAGAACAAGGCCTCCAGAGGAGTCGAGTGACGGACAATATGGAGGACTGTTAGACATGTGAAGGACCACCAGATGGACCGTCAACACTTATCCAGAAACTACTTCTCAGAGGGACTTGGTAACGATCAAGGTGGTGGACCGTCAGGCATGGGATAGACCACCAGATTGACCTTCAGTTCTTATCCAGAAGCTTCCTTCTAAAAGGACTCAGCGACGGTAAAGATGGCGGACCGTCAGTCCATCAATGGACCGCCAGGTGGACCGTCAGATATTATCCAGAAACTGCCATTCATATGAATCGAGTGACAGAAAAGATGGTGGACCGTCAGATCTTTGATGGTCCATCATATGGACCATCAAATGGGATGTGGTTTTTCCATTTTTAAATTTTAAATTCTTTTTTAGATGGGACATATAAATACCAACTTTTAGGGTTAAGAACACATCTTTTACCTTTTAAAAGTTTTCTTTTCATCTATTGAACTTCTTGGTATCCAAGTACTTTGGGGAATTTTAGTATCAAACAACTGATCATTGAAGATTCAAGAACTGATTCTTGGGGTTCTTTGTAAGTAATCTTTCCATTTATTTATGAATCATATAAGAATGAATTCTTTATCTTCTATGGAGTGTTGTGGCTAAATCTCATAACTAGGGTTATGGGATCCTTAAT